>NC_143070.1:24237500-24387666 GCF_052426305.1 Pelodiscus sinensis
CTGGAAGAGCTGGAGCAGAGCGATCTGCACATGCGCAGAACGATCTGCGTGTGCGCAGAGCGCAAAACCATGCGAAACCACGTGGCTGGCGAGCAGAGCTCCCCGCTGCTTGGCAAGCCTTGCTCATTAGCACGTCTTTTGCTGAGAAAACTCACAGTGTAGACACAACTGGAGACTCTGGTGCTGATCATGCAATAGAAGCACATTATGTTCAAACAGCTGCCATGTGAATGTACCTGAAAGTCACAAGGATCAATGATCTGTGTGAAAGGCAGGTGGCCAGTAATTAGAGCCCCAGGTATGTTGTGTGCACAAAGGAAGGTAGGAATGTGCACCGGGTAGTCTGATAATTGTGTTTAGTGAAAAGTAATAGTTGTAATCGCAGTGCGCAGGAGGGTTTTTCTTGTGCAAGAAGGGGCAGTGTAGACGCTCCTTCTGGTGCAAGAGTCTCTTCTGAAAAAAATGGTGGCTCATTAGCTATGCAAATGAGGCTCAGTAATATTCCAAACTTAGCTTCATTTGCATATTACTCATGGAAGAAGCTGTGAGTGTAGACATAGCCCAGGTGTCCCTTCTGATGGGACTGGCAGGTTCTTCTCCAGGGTCTCAGAGTTTGGGTACCTTGTTGGCCTAGGAAGGAGTGTGACCAAAACACAGGCCTCTCTGTGAGCAGGATTTGAACCTGCACAGACAAACCCTATTGGATTTCTAGTCCAATGCCTTAACCACTTGGCCATCACAGGTCTGAGACTTAACAGCTCAGGGAAACTGGTAACTAATTCCAGTGTCCAGGCCTGACGTCACCTGACAAAATTCACACAGCAAACCATTTCAACAATCATGCAGAGGAGTCCTGGCTGCTCTGGTCTGAGGCTGCCTTGGAGGTGAGTTCTGCTTCCAGGGCTTCTCTCCTCCTTCTTGGTCTTCTCCCTTCCTTTCCCTTTTCCTCCTTCTTCCTCTTCTCGTTTCCCCTTTTCCTTCTTCTCCCTGGTCTCCTTCTTGGACCCCAGTTATTAGAGTGAAAATTGAGTCCTGTTTAACCAATTATTTTAGTTAAATTTTATTAACCAAAGATAACATACTATTATGATTTACCTAACCAATCATATCCCACCACCTTTGTTGATTTTCCCCCAGCAACATTAATGATACAGCCGACAGGAACAGTTACAAACCAGACAGTGATCACACAGACAAACAATAGGAAAGTGAGGACGATAATCATAGAATGCCAATTGCACAAACACTGATAAGCAGTTTTTTGCCAGACAAAGTGCTGTTAACTAAGTTTTCTCTACCCATCCTGAGATCTGTTTCTTACCTGGTGACAGTGAGTGTCATTAGGATCCAAGCCCCTTCTCACAGCCTAGTGTGACCCTATTGAAATGCTATTTAGATGGAATGTGAGCCCAGGCTTTACAGTTAATTGCTGCCTCTCTGCAGAATGGTAAAGGTTAGATTTGCTGAATAGCTGGAGGCCTTCCAATGGATACATATCGTTACAAAGAACCTTTCCAAGCACGAGATACCAGAACCCACAAGCACAGTCAACACAACTGCAAAGGGACTCAAACCCTGTAGTTTTCCAACCCAAAGTCAGAGGCTTTATCTTTTAGGCCACACAGTCTTGGCCTGTTTACAAATGGACTTTTTGAAGTGTGTAAGAAGGGAGCAGTCTAGCTAGCCCCCCCCCCCTTTGTTCTTCCAAAGCTGGTTGGGTGGGGTGGGGCTGGTTATGGGACAGTCCTGTGCCTGTCTCAGGGAGTCCCAGGGAGGCTCCTTGCAGCCCAGGAGAAGAAGGGGGCTCTGGGTGGAAGGAAACAAGCAAAGCTGGTCCCAGTGGCCATGAGCTGAGGCTCCAGTTCAGCGTAATTGAGTCACTGCAGGCTCATGTAGATCCCATGTTGTAAGAGGCAGCACTCAGACTCTGAATCCTGTGATCTGAGTTCAAATCTCTGTGGGACTTGTTGGGGCTGGCTTGGTTGCTGCAAAACCCTCCTGCTTTATGAGCTTTGGGCTCCTTATCTACAAGCTCCCCAGAGAGAGAGTTTTGTGTCCGATGCCCCCTGGAGCTCAGTCTGATGCTATGGTCTGCCTGGCTGAGATGGGCTGGGCCCTAAAACTTAACCTGCCTGGAGCTTGCTGCTTACCCTTGTGGTCTCTTGTGTGGTCCCCAGGAGCTGCCAGCCTCTGACTCTTGCCCCCCTGGTGCTAGCAGGTGCCCCCCCTCCAAACAATCTTTTAAATTGGTCTTTCTGGTCCCTCTCAGGGTGTTTTTCTCCTCAGCAGCGCACAAGAGAGAAGCTGTTGCCAGTGGCCCTGCAAGACAAGATGAGCTTTGCGTGCCCCCCTCAGCCTGACTCACTACTTGGCCCCATTCCTGCTTCTCTTCCCAGTGGCCAAAAGGGGCTGCGGCTGCTGCTGGCAGGGAAGAAGCTGGGAGGCAAGGTGCTGGCAGCAAGAGATTCCGGCTGCCTCTTTGCCCTGGGTCTGCCGGCCACCAGCCACCTTGGCCAACCCTCAAACCAGCTGGACTAGCCAGCCCACGTCACAGTGAGTCGCTAGTGGCCCTGTCAGAGAAAAGCCATTGGCAGCTGCAGAGACGTCCTTTCTTGAAAGGGCCACTGGCGAACTGTGCTTTTGTAGGCCGGCTCAGTTGCTTAGAGCGTGGTGCTAATAACACCAAGGTCATGGGTTCAAGCCCCATGCTGGCCACAGGGGTGTTTGGTTTGGTAACTTCCCTTCCTTTAGCTGCCTGCTATGGACAGGGAAGCAGAAAAAAGCAAAAATGTGAGCTTTGCAGGAAGCAGGGCAGAGATCTGGTAGGGGGAGGCTCCAGCCTGCACAGCTCCAGTGGCTAAAAGGGCCTTGGCCTGGCTTCCTGTCCCCAAAAGCAGGGCAACTGATGCCCAAATTCCTGCTGCTGCAGTGGCTGTACAAGGCACCAGCTGGGGGGCAGGCTCTGGAGCCCAAGCCACATGGGGAGACTCAATATGACAGGGAGGCCTGGAGCGTGTGAGCCCTGCACAGAGGCTGCTGCTGGGGTCCTGCTTCAGTGGCCCAGCAGCTCATGTTCCCCTGAACCAGCTTCTCCCCCTGGAGCCACCCCCCAGCGCTGCTGAGGCCCCTGACATGAAGCAGTGGGACCATCAGAGGAAGGTGCCAGCCTTAGCCCTTCCTCCCAGCCTCCTCCCCCTCCCAGGGTCTTTCCCCAGCCCCTCCCCAGTTCTACATTCCCCACATAAAAACCAGAGAGTTTGTTCTTTCAACAGGGAAAAGTCCTGATTGTGTTACCAGCGGGGGGGAGTGGGAAAGGGGGTGTGTTGGGGGGGAGACACAGAGGGCAAAAAATGAGGAGTATCGTTAGTTGGAACCAAGGGGCTGGGTTTGCACTACTGCAGAAAAAAGGACTCTGCCCCTGAAGCTGTCCTGTCCTCTCCAGAGCCCTTAGGCTGGCACTGGGGAGGCCTCAGTCCAGACAGTGCCCAGCCAAGGGGGAGGGAAGGGCTGGGGGATGTTCTGAAAGGCTGCTGGCACCATTATACCCTTTTTTTAGCAGTGAGGGAGAGGTGGGAAAGGGGCCCTGAGTTAACCTCTTGGGTCACAGCTGCTGTAACATGTGGCAAGAAAGTTGACTAAGGCCATGAAAGTTGACTATGGAATTGTTTGGTAAAAGTTGCCAGGTGTTTCCCTGACTGGGAATTGAACCCAGGCCACAGCAATGAAAGTACTTGATCCTAACCACTACACCATCAGAGACACATAAAGCAGGTCTCCTTCCTCACCTACACTAGCCTTTCACAGGCCATTTAATGTCCACTTCAGGATGGGAGGGAGGGTCCATTCTCCCTTGCCCAGAGGGGACAAGAACAGCCAAATAGAACATCAAAGCAGCCAGACTGGGCCATGCCAGTTTGCCAGACCAAATAACTAGCCCCCCCGCTCTGGAGTCTCTGCCTCTCATGGGCCTTCTCATCCTCAGGTTCCTCTTTGTCTCCAGACAGACCCTGCTCTGCTCCAGCCACCTCCCTCCGGCTGTCACTTCTAGAGCAAAATGCATCCCCTTCATTCTGACTTTGCTCACCTTGGATTTTAGCACTCAGAGCTGCACCTGACACCAGCATTGGCTAGTGAGGGGTCTGAACAGCTTCTGCAGAGAGGGAGAGAGAGAGACAGCCACTGTGGAGCATCCTTGCCAACTGTCTCAGAAAGCAGAGGAATGTAAATTCTTTGTCAGGTGGGACAGTGCCAGAGACAGAAATTCTCCCTTCTAAATGTCCCTTCTTCAACTTTTAGCTCCTGATTAAGCCCCTTTGAAGAAGCCAGATACACAGGAAGGGCTGATCACACCCCTCTGAAAATCAGCTTTCCATGGGTATCGGTAGCTGGCTCCAAGTCATGGGACTTGAAATCTCGTCTAGCTCCCGAAACCAGGGAAGTGTCTATCACCACTGCAGCCTCCTGAGGCTCTATGGCCGTGTCTGTACAGCAGGGACAGCAACACTCACAGCCCCACAGGAGGGCCCCTGGCCTAGCAATGTGGCCCCCTGAGAAGCCTCTGATGTTCCCTGTGTGAGCCCCAGAACCAGCCCTGAGTGACGGGGGCAGGGAGAGCAGCTCACACATGCCAAGGGGCTGGCCAGGGGCAAGAGTGACATCACAAGGGCCTTGTGCAGCACCTCAGCTCATTGGCTGGGAGGCAGTGACCTCACAGAGGGGCCATGGCAACAGCCAGGTGGGACAGGCTGCAGGGCTGGGGCATCTCAGAGACCCCCCTGGCCTGGCTGCCTGGAATCTCCTTTGTGAGGTTTCCCCTTGAGGGCAGAAGGGATTGAGGGTCCCAGCTGGAAGTGTTTCTGTGGAGATTTCCCCTGTGGGCCAGGCAGGGTTGCAGGAGAGACTGGCACTGAACCTCTGAGAGAGGCAAGAGGATGGGCTGCAAACACCCGATGAGGATGGGATTTGAACCCATGCGTGCAGAGCACAATGGATTAGCAGTCCATCGCCTTAACCACTCGGCCACCTCATCTGAGCTGTTACAACTTGCTTTAAATCACCTGAAGTCAGCACTTCAGGAAATCTTTCTGCCACTCGCTGGATGGCCAGTGACACCCAGGGCTGGAAGGTTTTGGCTTTTCACAATCTTCCCTGGGCTGTTGTACAAAGCTCAGTGCTGGTAACAAACCCAAACACCCCCTGGTTACATCTACCATGCAGACTTCTTGATCAAGAACTGTTTTGTGCAAAAGGTCTTGCCCAACAGTGTGTCCACACTGCCATGTGCTGTTGCACAAGGGAAGTGCTTTTCTGTAAAAGCACCCATGGCAGTGTGGACGGTCTCCTGCGCAGGAAAGCTCTGACGGGCATTTTAGATATTCGGCTTGAGCAAGAATCCCCTGTTGCCCGTCCACACTGCCTCCTTGTGGGCGAGTTCTTGCACAAGAGGGCTTATTCCTCGTGGGGAGAGCAATAACTTCTGTGCAAGAAGCCCTGTTGTCTGATGCTGCACTATACATTTACTTGCGCAAAAATGTGCCTTCAGTGTAGACGCGCTGCAAGATTTTACACAAGAGCAGTTGCTCTAGCACAAAAAGCCTGCAGTGTAGACGTAGCCCTGCAGTGTAAACACAGCCTGAGAGAGACAAGGAAAGGCAGTGGCCAGAGCCTCCCCCAGCAGGCTGGCTCTCAACAGGACGGGCACGTCTACACAGCACCCTCACCTCGAAGTGAGCTGTGCAATGTGAGCGGCTGCCCGGGACCCCAGGGGAAGGTCTGTGGGGAGTTTCCAAGGCAACAACAACAACAAAGTTTCATAATCTACACTCGTGACTGTGATTTATTCCTCCACTAACAAGTGTCTCTGAAGGGATGAGAAATGCAGGGCCCAGGTGCAGGGAGCCGGGTCACATTCTCCTGCCTGAGTCTCAGTCCTGGCTGAAGCCTGGCTAGATAGAGAAGAGGCCAATGCAAACAGCCCCATGGCAGTGAGGGAGTCAGTACGTGGGTGGGTGGAGCAGGGAGCTGGGGGCAGAGTTCAGCTCTAACTCACTAGGGGTGCGTCCCATAGTTCAAAATAATCAATGTACCTATTTTGAAATAGCTTAGTTTGTAATTTGGCGCTGGCTACACAGTACTTTGAAATAAATCCCCATGCAGGGACGTCGGAATAGCGAGCCTGTTATAGCTTGAAATAAGGGGCTTGCTCTTAAGACGTGTCAGTGTGATATGAGCACCACGTCCTAAACCTCCGAGCTAGCCGACCCAGAGGTGTGAGTCTCACAAGTAGCACTCGCAGGGATGAGGTGGGTGAGGCAGCAAACCCTTTTGCAGGCAGGGGGATTAGCTCAAGTGGTAGAGTGGTTACTTAGCATGCAAGAGGCAGTGGGATTGATGCCCACGTTCTCCAATTACAGCTCTAGCCTTTAACTTCATCGGCCCCCTCCCTCTTCCTACCTTCTCTCCCAAAAGAGACAGGCCCCCCCAGCAATTGCCATGCTGCAAAGCAGAGAGTGGAGATATCCAACTCACCAGCCCATCAGGCTCTGGGGTGCAATGGAAAGCATGTTGGATTTCTAAGCTGTAGTGGTTAATGTGAGTCCAGCTAGACATTCAAAGATTGTGGGTTCAAGTCCCACCAGAGTCACTTTAGCTGCTTCCTAATTTCCAGGATGCAGCTTTTACAGACCAGTCAATCCTTAGGCTGACACTAGGGTGGGCTGGCATCCAGGCAATTCCCAGCAGACCCCAGTAAGGATGGAGGGAAGGGCTGGTCCTTGGGGTTAGGACTGGGGGTTGTTCTGAAAGGACCATTTTGTCCCTCCCTGTCTCCTACTAGTGCTGAGCAACACTCAGGCTGTGACACGGCTGCCAAACATCCTGGACAGTTAATAATGAGCCAGACGGGTTTGTTGGCAGCTCAGTGTGCGGAGCCTTAGATGAAACATTTAAAGGTCTCTGGTTCAATCCCAGGCTTTGGCATGTCTCTCAGTGCAGCAGGGCCCTCTCTGCTCCCCTTGTCATGCTCGTGCCCTGTCACATCCCCTCATCCATCCTGGCAGCAGCCCCCCTTTGCTTCTAAACCTCCCTCAGATTGGCTGCTTCTGCTTCCTTGGCTAAAGTCCCTCCCCCTGTGCGTGTGGCTGGCAGGGATTGCTAGAGGGATCCATTTACATGTAGCTTCACTGAAACCCCCCTCATTGGCCTGCACCCAGGTCAGTCCATGTGTGTTAAAGGGCCTCAGGGAGCACAGAGCAGAGGGATCCCCTCGACACACACACACAGTCCCAGCCCCAAACCTCCCCCATATCCCAGATCCTGTGCCCTGACTTCTCTACCCTCCCTCATCCTCACCCCTGCCCTGAGCCCCCCCCCCCCCACTCTCACACACTCCCCAAATCCCTGCCGTGAGCCTCCCACACTCCACATTTTAATTTCTTACAGGTACTGTCCAATCACAACCCCTCCCCCAACTTCCTGCCTTGAGCCTCCCCCTCCCTCCTGCCCAGCCCAAGGGGTGGTGCCCAATAGAACAGGCCCTGTGAGAAATGTGTCACTTTCACCCCTGGGAGCAGCTCAGCCATGCAAAGGGGCTGCCTGGGGCAGGACATTAGCCCTGGAGGGCAGGGGTGGGTGTGGCAGTGACATCACAAGGGCCTTTTGCAGCCCCTCAGCTTATTGGCTAGTGGAGGTTGGGAGGTGATGACCTCACAGAGAGTCCATGACAATGGCCAGGTGGGACAGGCTGCAGGGCAGGGGCCATCTCAGAGCCCCCCCCCCCTCCCCCCCCCCCATGGCTTTGCTGCAGGGAGTCTCCTTGAGATCTGCCCTTGAGGCCTTTTTGGAGCCTTCTCCTTTCCCAGGACTAACTGACCTAGAAGGCCGACGTCTCTGTGGAGAAGGGAAGAGCCTCCAAGAAGGCCTCTGTAAATGAAGCAGGGGAATTAGCTCAAGTGGTAGAGCGCTTGCTTAACATGCGAGATTTAGTGGGATCGATGCCCACATTCTCCAATGAGGGGAGGAATTTCCAATTTTTCTTTTTACCAGCAGAGCCAGCCAGGGGGCTAAGTGGCTCCAGTAGCCCCCCCCTCCCTGCCCCGGTCCCCACTTCCTACTTGCTCTCCCCAAAAGCCAGCCATGTTGGGGCAGAGAGCTGCTGGACACCAGCCCTCCTGGGCCAGGCAGTGGCAGAAGCACTGGAGGCAGGTTGCAGGTGGGGCAGAATTAGCTGCATTGGAAAAGTGCTGCCCTTGCGCATGAAAGGTAGCAGGATTCACTTCCATCTTCTCCCACCGGCTCACTGGTGCTGAGGGGCGAGCCCCTTTCCTGCCGCCCCAACTCTTATTCCCACAATGCGCTTTGTGCAGGGGCCGCTGGTCTTTCTGCCAAGGTGCGTGGCTGGGAGCCAGGACTCAGGACCCTTCCTAAAATATACAAATCCCCGCCCCCCACGACCCTCTGTTCCACTCACACTGTCTGGCTGCTGCCCACATGGAGCTCAGGGGCCAGGTGGGTGACTTGTCTTGCAGCTGTGACAGCATCAGACCCCTGCCACCCGCCTGCTCAGTGTGGAGACCAAGCCCAAGGGTGGCACCTGGGATGTGAGTTACACAAAAGCCTCTTGTCTCTTGTTCCTCGTCCAGTTCCCAGCATTGACTGCAGATGCTAACGGCTGTGGGGGTGTAGCTCAGTGGTAGAGTGTTTGACTGCAGATCAAGTGGTCCTTGGTTCAAATCCAAGTGCCCCCTTGGAAAATTTCCTTCTAGTGGAAACATTTTCCTTTCCAGTTCCATCACACTCTGGCTTTACATTGCTTGAGGTTCTTGACATTAATAAGAACCCTTAATGCAGAGCTACTCAACTTTGGAAGCCCTGGGGGCCACAATGAATGGCATTTAACCAGGATGGACAGGGCAGGTGTCCTGAGCTGGTGTATTCTAGAAGCTGAGAATGGGTGACAGGAGGGGTCACTTAACAAATGTCTGTCCTGAGGATTCCCACTGGGCAATGGAATTGGCTGCTGTTGTGAGACAGGATCCTGGGCTAGTTGGGCAACTGGCATGGCCCAGTCTGGCTGTTCTGATGTTCTGTTTGGTTTCTGTTCTTGTCCCCTCTGGGCAATGGAAAATGGACCCGTGTCCTGAAGGGGACAGAAAGTGGCCTGTGAAAGGCTAGTGTAGGTACGGAAAGAGCCTTGTTCGTGTGTCCCTGATGGTCTAGCAGTTAGGATTCAGCACTTTCATTGCTGAGGCCTGGGTTCAATTCCCAGTCAGGGAAACCAGCCTCAGTTTTCACCTGACATTTGCCAAGTCATTCATCTTACCTCATTGTTACAGCAGCTGTGACCCAAGAGGTTCACTCAGGGCCCCTTTCCCACCTCTCCCTCACTGCCAAGACAGCACCTGCCATTTTCACAAGCCCTTCAGAAGGGGCGGAGCTGGGTGACTCAAACTGCCCCTCCCCTCTCCCATGTGGGCAGCCCTGCAGGAAGCTCTGTGGCACACACAGCACTAGCCCAGCGCAGTGTCAGGTCGGCACAAGATCCATTGGTTCAGTTTGGTTGTTGAAGGAGACAACCCAGAACTGGCTCCAGCCCCCACTCAGTAACCTGGGGAAATGACCCACCAGGCCTGGGCCCCTCGGAGAGGCAACGATTCCCCACTGGCCAGGGCAGAGCCTCCCTCTGACACAGTCATGGAGCCTTCTCCCCCTGGGCCTGCCTCCCCCTTCACTCAGCTCTCACTGCTCGGTGCTGCCAGGGAGGGGCCTCACTGCGAGAGCCGCCTGGGCAGGTTCCTGCCACAGAGACACGTCCCAGAGCAGGACGGATGCTCAGACCGACACTGAGTGTTGCTCAGCGCTGGGGTGAGACAGGGAAGGAGAAAAGGGTCTAACGGCGCCTGCAGCGTTTCAGAACAGCCCCCGGCCCCACCCCAAGTACCAACCCTGCTCAGGATCCCCAAGGGCACTGACACAGACTCCCTGGCACAGGACAATCCCAGGCCTCGGTTCTGCCAGCCAGAGTTTTCCCCTCTTCTGTTTCCTGTCAGCTCCCTAAAACACCTCACAACGGTAGATGAGGGTGAGTGTGGATAAACCCAGCTTTCCTGTAGAGCGGCTGTTAGGTGGGGAAAGAGAGGTGCTCTCTTTGCCAGGATGGCCGAGTGGTCTAAGGTGCCAGACGCAAGGTTCTGTGTTTCCCTCAGTTGGGTGTTCTGGTCTCGGAATGGAGGCGTGGGTTCAAATCCCACTGCTTCATTTTTATATCTAGAGAAGTGACCTCATTTCAATGACTCCCCTGGCATTGCAGGATCCCTTGCTCAGCATTTCTCTCAGGCTGCATCTACACAGCAGCGTTCCTTGGGAATAACGGCCATTATACTGCAATAACAATGGGAGCGTCAACACAGCGATTCCATTATTCCGACTTCTGTAACGCTCCATCCAGACCAGTGGTCTGAGGAGCCAGGAGGTTTCCAGGCTGCAGACAGACAAGCCCGCAGGCAAAGACAAAGTGGAGTCGTTGGGACTTCAGCCCAGCAGGGTCTCCGTGTGGCTCCCAGACCGTTTGTTTCCCATTTCCAGGGGCACACATTCAGCAACACTCACAGGCCACACAGCAGGGGGCTGGTTTGATGCTTCACCCCACGGCCCAGCAACGAGCCCCCAAACTTCCCCTGTTCTAAGAGCCCGGTTTGCTGTGTGAATTTTGTGTGGCAGGTGACATCAGGCCTGGGCATTGGGATTATCTGCCAGTTCCTCTGGCCCTGGGGCTTTGCTGTCTTCACATCTGTGATGGCCGAGTGGTCAAGGTGTTGGACTAGAAATCCAATAGGGTTTCCCTGAAGAAGTTCTAAGCCTGCTCATAGCGAGGCCTTCGCTTTGGTCAGTCCCCCTGCTAGTGTAACTCTTCTGCCAGCTAGTGCTGGCAGCAGCCAGGGCTGGGTTCGATGTCTAGGGGTTTCTCTTCATTCATCTCACACAAAACTGGCTTGAGCCCCCACCCAGCAGCCTGGGAAATCCACCCCCCCCCCCGCGAGTACCTCGGGGAGGCGATGTTTCCCCATTCACCAGCACAGAGTCTGAATGTAGAAAAGAAACTTTTAATGAAAGAGGGTGAGAAGTAACGTGGCATTCGCCTGGGAAAATACCACAAGCAGGGTTCAGAACCAACCCACAAATAAGTCTCGGCTCAAGTGGCTTGAGCAATGTCCTTTGCCAGCAATGTAAGTCCAGCAACGTACGTGTCCCACTCACGTGCCCAAACTTTCTCTGTACCCCACTCCCAGTTGCTGCCCTTGCTCAGGGCAGATAAGAGCTCAGGCGTGATTTTCAGAGTTCACCTCCCACTCTTGGAGGGAGTGGGCATAGGAGGCATCTCACCCACTCCGTTGGCCACCCGCCACTGCTCCTACTGGCTTGCCGCCAGCTACTCCCACCAGCTACCCTGCTGGCCACCTGCCACTGTTCCTACTGGCCACCCACCAACTACCTGCTCTTGCCCCTCTCGTTCACCCTGCTGGCTGCTTGCTCCTGCCAGCTGCTGCTTCTACGATCAGGATCGGTCTGGCTCTGGGCTAAACCCAGTGATTTCTGCTCTTTGTCAGTTTCCTTTGTGATTTCAGCTCTTGGCCCCCCACCTAGGCTGGACAAAAGATTCCAGCCCCCACTGGAATAATATTTCAAAATAACAAAGAGATTCCTTAAGGAGTCTGTTTTAGGTCTATCCTTAGCATGGGTAGTGGGGGAGGGAGAGACAGAATGAACCCGTCTCATAGCTCATGGCTGGAGGACATGTGGGCTGCTGGTTCACGCTCATTCCCCCCACACCCAAAGTCCACTCCACTTCAGTCTGGAAGGGGAAGGCTCATCCATCCCAGACTTTTTTCAATGAGAGTGTCTCTCCTGCAAGCACTGGTGTCATATCTTACAATTCCTACAGTTAGAGATAAAATGGTTTGTGACCCCACAGCAGCCAAATTAGTTACAATACTCCACATTCCATTCTCACAACAGATCCTCCATCAGGCCTATAGCACTGGCTGAACTGGATTTACATAGCCACAGCCCGAATTCCTTTCCCAGCCCAGCATGAGCTGTATTTACAAATCAATAGTTGAGTATCTTGCAGGGCTAAACAACTGAAGGAGTGTGCCCACAGCTAGGACGGCTCTCCCCTTTCAGCTGGCTGTATTGGAAGCAGTGGTTGAGACCCTGTTTACTTCTGTAGTGTAGACGTACCCTGAGTGAGTAGGGGTGATACAGGGGGAGCAGCTCAAACATGCCAAAGGGTTGGCCAGGAGCAGGACATGAGCCCTGCAAGGCAGCAGTGACATCATAAACACTGTGTGCAGCACCTCAGCTCATTGGTTAGGAGGCAGTGACCTCACAGAGGGTCCAAGACAACAGCCAGGTGGGACAGGGGCAATCTGAGAATACACACTACAGGGTGTTTGAGCTGCTCCCCATGAAAAGCGGTGAGAGGGGGTCCTTGGGGGTGGGATCCACTTGTGCCTGTTGTTCAGGGTTAAATAAGATCTCCCCCAGGAGGTTGCCTGTTCCCTTCCCACCTTGCATTGGCTGGGAATCAAATCAAGCAAGGGGCAGCAAACGCCAGGCACTGTCATGGTCTGGGCCACAGATAAAGACCCTCTTGGAGCTGTGATCCCAGGAGGAGTCTCTGCAGGCCCTGTAGTCCATGCGGAGGAATGTGGACATTTATGGCAGAATGGCCAATGGTCTTACAAAGAAAGGCCACCTCCCTCCTACCCCCACATTCTAGACCAAGACAGAGCCAAGGTCAAGGAATTGCAGCAGGGGGATGTGAGGGAAGCTCACTGTGAAATCAGACGAGAGACGGACACTGTCAGTAAACACTCATATCGGAAATGCTCCTCTGGATGCTGGGCCCACCAGAGCCGTGTGCCGCTGCCATCTGCCTGCTCCGTGGACATCTTCCCATTGCAGAGCGCGCGCCGAGCCAGACTGTGACTAGACAGCACCTCTCTGGGCACCCAGGGGCTACAGCTACACTGCAGGCTTCTTGCTCAAGAATTGCCGTTCTTGTGCAAAAACTTGACAAGCATCTACACTGCATGCACGTTCTTGAGCAACTAAATTTACAGCAAAACGTAGGAAAAGAGGGCTTCTTGGGCAAGAGTTATTCCTCTCCCCATGAGGAATAAACCCTCTTGTGCAAGAGCTCTTGCACAAGAAGGTAGTATGAATGGGCAACAGTTTTTTTGTGTGCAAGAAACCCCTATGGCTAAAATGGCCATCAGAGCTTTCTTGCACAAGAGAGCGTAAACACTGCCTCGGACATTCTTGTGCAAAAGCACATGGCAGTATGGACGTGCTCTTGCACAAGACGTTTTGCACAAGAACTCTTGCACAACACAGTTCTTGAGCAAGAAGTCTGCAGGGTAGATGTATCCAGGGATTGTTTGGGTTTCTTATCAGCACTGAGCTTTGTACAACAGCCCAGGGACCATTGTGAAAAGCCAAAACCTTCCCGCCCTGGGTGTCCCCAGCCAGCCAGCAAATGGCACAAAGGTTCCTGGTAGTGCTGACTTGGGGTAGGTTGAAACAAGCCCACGCAATTCAGATGAGGTGGCCCAGTGGTTAAGGGGCTGGACTGTTAATCCCTTGTGCTCTGCAGGCATGGGTTCAAATCCCATCCTCATTGGATGTTTGCAGCCCTTCCTCTTGCTTCTCCCAGATCTCTCTTCAGTTCAGTGCCAGCCTCTCCTGTACCCCTGCCTGCCCCAGCCCCTCCCACTGCAGCCTGGGGAAAGGGGAAATCTCCACAGAGACACTCCCAGCTGGGACCCTCAATCCCTTCTGCCCTCAAGGGAAAACCTCACAAAGGAGATTCCAGGCAGCCAGGCCATGGGGGTCTCTGAGATGCCCCAGCCCTGCAGCCTGTCCCACCTGGCTATTGCCATGGCCCCTCTGTGAGGTCACTGCCTCCCAGCCAATGAGCTGAGGTCATGTAAAAGTTCCTTGTGATGTCACTGCTGCCGTGCAGGCTCATGTCTTGCCCCCAGCCAGCCCCTTGGCATGTGTGAGCTGCTCCCCTTCTGCCCCCGTCACTCAGGGCTGGTTCTGGGGCTCACACAAGGAACATCAGAGACGGCTCAGGGTGCCACATGCCCCCAAGGTCACCTTTTAAATGTCAGGGCAAGCCAGGATCTATCCCGTCCCTTCCCCAACACCCCACCCCTTTGCTGAGCCCCTGCCCGCCCCAAACCTTTCCATGGACTCTTGGTTACTAATGGACACTCGCCACTAATGACATAATCACACCCCAGCCATTTTGCTAGGGCTGCAGCTGGGGAGAAAAGTTTAATTTAAATCATTAAATGATTCAGCGTTTGAACTGTCTCATGTTAGTTGATCAAACTTCATTTTAGATAAAGGAAAACATTACGGCCAGCACAAAAGGTTTCGGTGCCGCACCCCTAGAGACTCTGCAACAAAGAAGACACGTGAGAAGAACCCAGCATTCTTCCTTTTGCTGAGACATGGATGGATCTAGCTCAGGTTTCACTCAGGGGGTCTGTCTGCATGTGAAGTACCTGTGACAGCCCCTGTGCTCCTCTGCTCCTCATCAGCAATGCCATATACTTGGAGGAGAAGTTGCCCTGAGACTTGCAAAAGGAACAACATGGATAAATTAGCATTGCTCACACACCCTTCAATAGCTCAGCTGGCAGAGCAGAGGACTGTAGTGTGTATTTGGCAAGTGATCCTTAGGTCGCTGGTTCAACTCCAGCTTGAAGGAGCCATTCTTTTCCCTCCAACATGGCCTTAGCAGAAAGCAGTCAAGGTTGTTACCTTGGGTCCCTGTCTTCAGAGACCTGCACTTCAATTGACAAAAGGATTGTGGGGAGGAGCTGCCAATCACATTTCTTGGGCTGTGCAGGTTCTGTCCACATACAAAAGTTCTTTTGGAACAATGGCCGTTATTCCACAGTAACAATGCAAGAGTCTACACAGCAATTCCGTTATTTTGAAATAATTCTGAAGTAACAGACGGCTTATTCCGACTTCTGCAAACCTCATTCTAAGAAGAATAACACCTGTTCCAAATTAGCTATTTCAAAATAAGGCCCGTGTAGCTGCGCCACTGCTGCTAGTTTGAACTAGCCCCTCCCCGGGGCCATTCTAAGTTATTCTTCCCAGGGCTCTAAATCGAGACAGCTCGTCCACACTGGGGAGCCTGCCTCGGACTATTCTGAGGTTTCCTTGCAGTGTAGATGTGCTAGTTCGAAATAAGCTATTTTGGAATCACTATTCAGGACTTAGAAACCTGCAATGTGAGTTCAAATCTCAATGGGACCTCCTGGGGTGGGCTTGTTGGTGTGAGGTTTTTCACACTGCAAGCTTTTTGCACAAAATGGCCGCTCTTGTGCAAAAACTAGCGGAGTGTTTACCCTGCATGTGCATTCTTGCACAAGAAAATATACAGTAAACCATTAGAAAAGATGGCTTCTTGCACAAGAGTTATTCCTCTCCCCATAACGAATAAGCCCTCTTGCACAAGAAGGCAGTGTGCACAGGCAAGAGGGATTTCTTGCGCCAGAAACCCCTATGGCTAGAGCTTTCTTGCACAAGAGAGTGTCCACAATTCTCTTTATAAGGAGATACCCCACTTCATATAGCTGGAAGGAGCCTTGAGAGGTCAGGTAGTTCTGTCCTTGCACTAATGGAAGCTCCAAGAACCATCCTTGACAGATATGCCCCAGATACCTAAATGGCTATCTCAAGGATTGAATTCATAACCCTGGGCTTAGTAAACTAATGTTCAAATAACTGAGCTATCCTGCCTTGCTTTTAGGGCTAAAGCACACAGCCGTGTGGACTTGCTCTTGCACAAGAACTCTTGCCCAAAACCATTCTTGGTCAAGAAGCCTAAAGTTTTTCATATTTTTTTGTTTTAAAAATAGTTCAAACAATTGTTCAATGGGCCCCAGGCCTGGAATTGTGCTGCAGCCACCTTCCTCGCAATGGTCGCTGGCTCCATGTGCACTGGCCTTCTGTCTGGGTGCTGGCAGGGGGGTGAGAGGTGGTGGGTACTGATGGGTGACAGGTGCCAAGGCGCATACAGAGACGCCAGCGCCTGCATCTCTGCAAGTGACCTCACTGTGCACACCTCAGCTTTTAGCAAACACTCTCCTCCTGTCTGCGCCTAACACCAGTGTCACTGTCTGCTCCGGAGGGGTCCTGTCTGGGGGGAAATGGCAGTTCCAGGGGACACTTGCCCAGTGTTGAAACATCTCACAGGTAACATGGCAAAGAGGAAGCCAAAGAGACTCTACACCTACCAGAAAACGTCACAACTGTCAACCCAGATGGGACTTGAATCTACAATCCCTGGCTTAAGAAGCCATTGCTTTGTGCATTAAGCTGCTGGGGCACACTAAAGATAACAGAGACAGAAATTCCCTCTTCTAAATGCACATTCCTCAATTTTTAGGTGCCAGATTCAAGCTGTTGGAAGGAGCCAGAAACACAGGGGGGGCTGATCACACCCCTCTGAAAACCAGCTCTCAGGAGGCACCTCCAGCTGCCCCCAAAGTGTGGGTCACCCCACACTAGCCATGGATGAAACTCAACACGTTGACATCTCGTCTCCATCACAAAGCCAGGGGCTTGTTCCCACAGCTGCAGCCTCAGCAGGGAGCCACACTGGCACTCACTGCTCGTGGGGAAGGGAGCGGGTCCCACAGGTCTGGGGCTGGTGGGGAATGGGCAGTTGTCACTGAAGGGGAAGGATAAAATGCAGCCACGTTGCTGAGGGCAGGGAGAGCAGCTGGGGCTGGGCTGGTGGTGCCATGGGACATCCCTGGGGGAGCTCTGCAATGTGACCCTGGCTCCCAAGGCAGCAAGTGCAGAATCCCCCTTGGCGAGCGCAGGAGGCTCCAACCGGCCTGGTTTAAATCTGTCTGATGGGCTGGACGACCCCGATGCTAGAGTGTTAGAGCCCCTTCCCCACCAGGCAGGGCAGGGCCCACGCTCCCAGCAGGGAGTTACAGGCACGTCTCTCGCACCCAGAGCACTGGGACGACCATAGAGAAGGACTCACTGGCCCATGTGTGGTACCCAGGGACTTACAGTGGGAGTCAGAGCCCTGCCTGGCCAGTGCTAGTCATCTCTGCACCCGCTCCAGGTTTCTGGTTTCCTTCTCCCTAACGAACCTCCCCAATCAGCCTTTCCTGAACCAGCAGTTCCATGGGTGGCCAGGGGAGGCCTCTTCTGTGTCCCAGAAGGACCTAGGAAAATATGAGCAAAGGCCACAGCAAGGCACCACTGGGAGTTGAACCCAGGATCTCCTGTTTACAAGACAGGTGCTTTAGCCAACTGAGCCATGGTGCCCTCTGCAGGGTAGTACCTAAAACTGTTCTATTCTATGGTCCCAGACAACACCTTTGACTCCCAAAGTGCAGCCAGTCCCCATTTCCCTCCCGCCCTGGCAGTGTCTGGCTCCCTAGGCACAGAAGCCTACAGCTCAGTGGGCAGAGGCTCTAACATGCACATCTCCCCCAGCTGCTGGGACTGTAGAGTTGGCCTTGAGATTTAGCGTTGGTCGGCGGAGGGGAAAGTGCAGCAAACACTGATCATCGGGATTGTAACCAGTCTCACAGTTTGGGTTGGAGACCCCAGGTGGGGGCCCGGCATCCTTTAGGTTGGTCCCTTCCTGAGGGCACAGAATTAAGAGAGAATTCCTTTGTCCTATAGCAATCTGAATTGGCCAACGAGCAAGTCACAAATTTTTTGTTCACATATAAGTACAGGAGAATGGTCTCTTACAGTAATGCTGGCCAAGTGGTTAAGTAGTTGGCTTAAAAATCCAAAAGTTTTTCCCTGTGCAGGGTTGAATCTTGCTCACACTGAGGCCTGTGTTTTGGTCATACCCCTAACAAGGGCAACAAGGTTGACTGCCAGCTGTTTGCACATCTGGACCCAGAAATATCCTGAGCCTTCGTTCTGTGGGCCAGTTTCTTTTCAGCTCACTGCAAACTGCTTCCCAGCTGTAGGTGAGGCTGAGTGTGCATGAAACCAGCGGTGCCTGACGCCTGACCAATGTGTCTGCTTTTCCTACCATCCCTCCATCTGTACCTAGAGTCGGCTTCCTTCAGTTGAACTTTGCCTTGTCCCCACAGCAGGGAGCAAAGAGCAGAAGTGCAGGATGCTGGTGGGGGTGCCCTCTGGGTTTGAGTTAGTGAGTCTTAGTTTGACTGGCTGAATCAAGTTCCAGAAGATTGATCACGGCAATTCCTCTCCAGCTGGATGTGGTTCTTGTTCTTCTGTACAGAACAGCCAATGGGCGTTCAGATCTCAGATCTCAGCCTTGCTCAGTTGATGGGAATAGAAACCAGACACCCAGCAGGTTTGAACTGGTTTCAGTTGAGGGACCCGTCTGCCTGGTTTACGTGCATTGGCACAAGAACACACGAGGGGTTTGCTGACATTTTAAGAATCCCTGTACAATAGAAATCCATGACTGACACACCTGGAGGTGCAAATGTTTCACTTAGGATAATCAACTTTTTAAGGGGGCACTTGACATTGGACCAAGGACGTCTACAATCGGCACTCACACACTACCACTGAGTTACACCCGACAGCGGTTGTATGTTTCAGCCCAGTGTTGGGAACTTAGCACCTGGCAGCACTGCCTGCAGGAGCAGATTGTCATCCTGAAGTGGGAAGACCAGCAACTGGCTCCAAGGCAGGGTTAGGACACTGCTAGAATCCTCCTCGTCGTCCTGGAGCTACAGGTCATCAGCGTTGTCATCCTGAAGCTGCAGCTGCTGCTGCCCAGGTGTCTCCCTCACAAACTCCACAACCATCCTTGGACAAAGCCCTGGTCCCACAGACTCATGTCAGGGGCCTCAGCAGCGCTGGGGGGTGGCTCCAGGGGGAGAAGCTGGTTCAGGGGAACTTGAGCTGTTGGGCCACTGACGCAGGCCACCAGCAGCAGCCTCTGTGCAGGACACACATGCTCCAGGCCTCCCGGTCATATTGAGTCTCCCCGTGTGGCTTGGGCTCCAGAGCCTGCCCCCCACCTGGTGCCTTGAGGTAGCCACTGCAGCAGCAGGATTTTGGGCATTAGTTGCCCTGCTTTTGGGGACAGGAAGCCAGGTCAAGGCCCTTTTAGCCACTGGGGCTGTGCAGGCTGAGCCTTCCCCTACCAGATCTCTACCCTGCTTCCTGCAAACCAGCTCAGACATGATTTCTAAACTGCCAAACAAGGAAAATAATAAAACCTGATGAACTAGGGAGACTTTTACCTACCTACTCATTTCAGGAAGTCCAGCTCCATGTAAGGCAAGACTGTGTGGCCTAATGGATAAGGTGTCTGACTTCGAATCAGAAGATTGAGGGTTCGAGTCCCTTCACAGTTGCATTTACCTTCCTTTGTCTGTGCTTGTGGATCTTGTTGTCTTTGGCCTGGAAAGGTCCTATGTAACAATGTGGTTTTTCTATAACCCTATGGAAAGGCCTGTAGCTATTCAGTAGGTCTAAACTAAAGCCTTCTTCTGCAGCCAGACTGAAGAGCAGCAGCAATTAGCTGTAAAGCCTGGAGTCACATGCTCACGTTCCAGCTAAATGACATTGAAATAGTGTCACACTAGGCTGAGAAGGGATTGTATCCTAGTGCCACCCACTGTCACCAGGCAAGAAGCACATCTCATGGTGGGTAGAGAAAACTTAATCACCAGCATTTTGTCTGGCATAAGACTGCTTACCAATAGTTGTGGTTGTGCAATTGGTATTCTATGATTCTTGTCCTCACTTTCCTATTGTTTGTCTGTGTGATAGTCTGGTTTGGATCTGTTTCTGTCTGCTGTATAATTGATTTTGCTAGGTGTAAATCAACTAAGGGGGTGGGGTTTGATTGGTTAGGTAATTCTGTTACAGAATGTTATGATGGGTGAGTGAAATTATACTAAAATAATTGGTTAAGGAAGAACTAAGCAGTATTGAGTTTCTCTATATAAACTGGGGTCCAAGAAGGAGACCAGCAAGAAGAAGGAAAAGGGGAGAAGAGAAGAGGAAGGAAAAAGGAAAGGAAGACCAAGAAGGAGCAGAGAAGCCGAACTCACCTCAAAGGCAGCCTAAGACCAGAACAGCCAGGACTCCTCTGCACAGCTGTTGCAATGGTTTGCTGTGTGAATTCTATGGCAGGTGACGTTAGGCCTGCGCACTGGGATTATTTACCAGTTTTCCCTGACCTCATAGTGGCCACAGCTGTGATGGCCGAGTGGTTAAGGCATTGGACTCGAAATCCAATAGGGTATCCTTACGCAGGTTCAAATCCTGCTCACAGCGAGGCCTGTGTTTTGGCCACAGCCCTATCTAGGGCAACAAGGGCCTCTCTGAGTTACCAGCAGTGGGGCTGTTAGTGTCAGCATCTAACTAATTGCAATAGTAGGCCCTGTCTTCACTCAGGTGGAGATTTCTGCTGCAGTCCATCTTGGGAGCATTACACTGCAGGCTTTTTGCATAAAAATTTGCAGAGCATCTACACTGCACGCATGTTCTTGCGCAAGTAAATTTACAGTTCAGCATCGGAAAACTGGGTTTCTTCTGGAAGAGTTAGTCCTCTCCTCACGAGGAATAAGCCCTCTTGTGCAAGAGCTCTCCCACAAGAGGGAAGTGTAGACAGGCAACATGAATTTCTTGCACAAGAAGCCCCTATGGTTAAAATGGCCATCTGAGTTTTCTTGCAGAAGAGAGAGTCCACACTGCCATGGATGTTCTTGAGCAAAAGCACATCTCTTGTGGAAAAGCAAATGGCAGTGTGGATGTGCTTTTGTGCAAGACCTTTAGAACAAGAACTCTTCTGCAAAAGAGTTGTGGCACAAGAAACCACCAGTGGACACTCTACCTTGACTTAGAGCCCCAGGAGGCACTGGGGAGTAATTACTTTGTATGGCCCTGGGCAGGAGCTATTTTGAAATAGCAGCAGTGGAGCGTCCACACTACCACTATTTCAAAATAGCTCTTTCGGAAAAAGCATTATCCCTCATGCAATGAGGTTTACAGATTTGGAACTAAGCCGTGGTGGCTTTTGGGGTGAGTGAGTAGGAAGAGGGAGGGGCCACTGAAGGCACTTAACCCTCTGGCTGGCTCTGCTTGCAAAAAAGACCAGGGACCACACATCACTGGAGAATGTGGGTATCGAGCCCACTACCTCTTGCATGCTAAGCAAGCGCTCTACCACTTGAGCTAATTCCCCTGCTGTGCTGTGAACCCCCCTTTTGGTGACTCTTACCTTTTCCACAGGGACGTCTGTCTTCTAGGTCAATGGTAAAGGAGAAGGCTCCAACAAGGCTCCTCTTCACACTCGTGCTTGGGACCCTCATTCTCTCTCTGGCCTCAAGGGCAGATCTCAAGGAGACGACTCCCTTCAGCAAAGCCATGGGGGGCTCTGAGACTCCCTTCAGCAAAGCCATGGGGGGTCTCTGAGATGGCCCCTGCCCTGCAGCCTGTCCCACCTGGCCATTGTCATAGACTCTCTGTGAGGTCATCACCTCCCAACCTCCTTTAGCCAATAAGATGAAATGCTGCAAAACGCCCTTGTGATGTCACTGCCACACCCACCCCTGCCCTCCAGGGCTAATGTCCTGGCCCAGGCAGCCCCTTTGCATGGCTGAGCTGCTCCCAGAGGTTTAAATAACACATTTGTACAGGGACTGTTCTATTGGGCACCACCCTCTGGGCGTAGAAAGGCTCAAGGCGGGAAGTTGAAGGTGGGGGAGGTTGTGATAGGACTATCAGAAATTAAAATGTGGGAGGCTCAGAGCAGGGATTTAGGGATTGTGTGGTTGGGGAGGGAGCTCAGGGCTGGGGTGAGGATGTGGGAGGGTACAGAAGTCAGGGCACAGGATTAGGGATGTGACAAGGCTTGGGCTGTGTGAGTGTTGAGGGGGATCAATGGGACACATGACCCTGGTGTGGGACCTTCTTGGAACCCTTCTCCCCCATGCCCCAAGCAAGCCGCTCAGAGATGTCCCCATTTCTATGGCTGGATCGGAGCTGCACCTGCACCACCTCCTCTCCCTGCACACTCAGGAGAGCCAAAACTTCCTGTGCAGTTGCAGCAGGAGCATATTTGGAGCACGTGGCCAGCATGCTTGGCTGGGTCATTGCTCGGTGAGCTCTCCACGTGGGGCAAGCAGGCAATGAAAATTCAGAACTTCCCGGGTTCTTTAATGGGGAAGGGCTTGTCCCTTTGCATCCTCCTACCGGACAGCAGAGTTGAAAAGGGGGACCGGAGTGGTTGTAAAATGGGGAATCATGGGACACCTCCTGGAGGCCAGTTCAGCAATATATCAGCTACACTAGGGGTGGGCAATAGTTGTTGCAAAGGTACATGAATTTTGGTACATGGCCATTGGCTAGCTGTGGGTCCCCAGGAAGGGCAGGGTGTGGGGTGGAAAGGGCCAGCCTCCTCCCAGCATTGCCTGGCTGGGATGCTTTGAATTAAAATAGCAGCAAAGGGCTCCTGGCCTCACTGCTACCATGTTGCCTGGTCACTGACCATGGTGTCTATGGCTACTATAAAGGCTTATGGCTCTGGCCTTGCCAGGATCATGCTGTGACTGGGAACCACGAGCCCTTTAAGGAGGGTCCTGCTGCCTCAGCCACCTCCTGGAAATTCTTTGGTATGGGCAGCAGAACATAAATAGACAACAGCCAGATGCAGTCCAGGGGCTGGACCAAAGTGTTAGGTGGGCCCAACCCAGGCCCCAGGCTGCATTTTGCCCCGTCCTGATCTATATTGTCCCTGACTCAATCTGCGTCGACTGACGTGCTGCACCTCTGGCGGGGGTGGAGTTATTCAGTCAGCAGAGAAGGCGAGCTGTGCCAAGGGATAGAATCCCAGACTCATCGAACACTGGAACTGGAAGGGACCCTGAGAGTCATCGAGTCCAGTCCCCTGCCCTCACGGCAGGACCAAGCACCATCTAGACCATCCCTGACAGGTGTCTGTCCAACCTGCTCTTCAATATCTCCAGGGATGGAGATTCCACAACCTCCCTGGGCAATTTATTCCAGTGTTTCACCACCCTGACAGGAAGTTTTTCCTCATGTCCAACCTCAACCTCCCTGGCTGCAGTTTAAGCCCCTTGCTTCTTGTCCTATGGGAGGGACATTGTACTATAGATACTGACATTATTAGGTCAATCACTCCCAGAGCCAGTATCCTGAACCTCCCCCCCACACCTCAACTCCCTGCCCCAGGCTCAGCTCAGAGCCCCTTTCACCAAGTCCCTTAGCCCCAGACCAGTCTGCACCCCAACCCTCTGCCTCAGTTAGATGAAAGTGAGTGAGGACTGGGGAGGGAGACTGGAGTGAGCAGGGGCAGGGCCTTGAAGAAGGGGCAGGAAGGAGGCAGGGCCAGGCTGTTTGGGTTTGAGGTAGAGCCTGGATTGCAGTTAAAGTAGAAAAGTGATCTTGTGCTTAGAAAGGTAGGAGTGCCCTGGCTTAGCATTACCTAGATGCTTTTCTTCAAGCCCCCCCTTACGGCATTTGCTCGTGGGGTCTGTCCAGCATTTCATGGCAGAGCTGTACAGATCTAATATCCTCACAATAAGATGGAAGACCAGAAGCTAGAAATAAACTTTATTCTGTGAATTTTGTCACCTGCCTCTACCACATCCAAATAACTAAGCAGCAAAAGAGGAGCCTTGAGCTGGGTGGGAGGAGGGGGGAAAGGGAGGAAGAAAACATTTCTGTTTTTTACATTCATGGGTAAAGTGCAGAGGGCTTTGACAGATGAGCCCAGGTGAGTGAGAATTTAGGCCAGATTGACACTACACACTTCCATTGGTATAACTACATCCCCTCCCCCACGCCAAATGGGGTAGTGATACCAACTGACCAGGTGTAGACAGCGTTCCGCTGCTCCGCTTGAGAGTGCCTGCCTCTCGCAGAGCGCTGTCTACACCCAATCAGTTGGTATCACTACACCACACGGTTAACTACTCTGAGGGGAGACGCTTCCCTGTGGGGTAGCACAGCCTTACTGGAGCGTGACAGCAGAGCAACACCCCCCATGCTTTTGTGCCACTGCAGCTTCTGAGGTATAGACCTGCCCTAAGACTAGCAGGCTCATCTAGGACCCTGGAATGGCTCTGGGTTGGCCGGTTTGTGTGTGTGGAGGGTCACAGAGTGAGACACAGGTAGATAGAAAGAGTTAGAAACTCTGTTCACTAAGACACTGCGGGGCCATTCACTCTTGTCCTCTCATCATTTTATTGTGAATCTTGTGGCACTTTTTTGTTCTTTACAGTCCCAGCTGCTGGAGGAGACAGATGGCAGGGGAAGCTCAGATTATATTACAGGTACGTTTCTGGCCTTGGCCTTTGGGTTGAAAAGCTGAAGATCCAAAACAGAAGAAACTAACCCTACAGTGAAAGCTTTGTTATCCAGCACTCATGGAGAGCAGAGGTTGCCGGTTATTCAAACATGCTGGATACTAAAGCTTATTGCCTTGTCCCTGCCCAGAGAAAACCATGGCCCTTGAGAATGGCAGCAGCTGGAGGCATCAAGCCAGCTGTCTGGACAGAAGGGAGACAGGCCCACCCACACACGTGAGGATGGGAGGTACAGTGGCTGGGGGCAATGCCAGTTAACCAAGTGTTCCGGATATTCAAGTGCTGAACAACAAAGATTTTGCTGTATTAAAAAAAGATCTTTAAGCCAATCTCATACATTTGAAGGCCTGACACATTGTTTTTATATGCCTGGGGCCGGCCATGTGTGATAGCAGTAAAGAGGGTCTCTTAACCACACATCTTTGCTTTACTTTAGATATCTCATATCACTTCCAATATCATAGAGAATGTCTGTCTACAGCAGGGATGGGCAGAAGAGCCTCTGCAGGCCACATCTGGCCCATCAAGCAGGTTGATCTGGCCTGTGGAGGCCCTGCCACTCCCCCACCCCCAAGCCAATTAGAGTTTGGGGATGGGGGGGGGGGGGGGGGGGGGAAGTGCACAAAGTTTCCTTCACCCTGCAAGGAGCACACGGCCCTTTTAAGCACCATGTACTCCCGGCAGGGCTGATGGAAACTTCACGTGTCCCCCTGCCCACAAGCCTTGATTGGCCTGGGGGCAGAGGTGACACGACGCCACTTCAAAAATTTCTCAAGTGGCTCCCAGTAAAAAAATTACCTGCTATAGACAGGGTGGTGGGTACAGACTCTTCTAGCGGACGGCTCCCAAAGAAGGGAACAATCTTCCCAGAGAAAGAGGACGTGAAAGTAAAGATTGGCTTTCTGCCAGAGGATGTGACATCATAAAACGTGACTGTCTCCCCTTCATAATCCAGATAAACCCCAATGTTACTGGGGATACAAAGTGGGATCAGAGCAGTCTTAGGGGAGGTGAGGGCCCAGAACAGAAACCCTGCACGCTGCAAAGCCCAGATCCCTGCCTCTGGGTTTAGGTTTGTCGCTCCCTCTTGTATCAAAGACTCCTTGGCGATGCCCAAAACCCACATGTCTTTGTGATCCACCTTCACTTCCCAGTAACATCTCCCTGAGGTGAAGCCCTTATAGCCCAGCACACAGGCCGAGGGGTGAAACGTATTCTTGGTCCGTGCCATCTCATCTCTAGATATCACACTCTCATCCCTGGACAGGAGGCTACAGGGGTTTGGCAGGTCTGGATCCAAAGTGACCTGCACTGGAAGGAGAGAAGGAGAAAGAGTTAAGCCCTGTCCGCACTGGAAAATTCATCTGGACACAGACTCGGCTGGTGAACAGTGTTCCCTTTGACTTTTTCCATCCATATGTGGAATAAATTTTGGTATCCACACATGGCTCAGTGTGCATGTGCACCACCAGTAGAAACACACACCGGCAGCTGTCTGGGCTCTGCTAGTCAGCTAGGTGGCATTTGAATCTCTCCTGGGTGGCTGCCCAAGCGCTCAGCTCACAGGGAGCACTGCTGCTCACCCCAAGGTCCTTCCTGTCCAGACACAGGAACCTCTCACTCAGTCGAGTGGTGCTTTTCACCCAGGCCAGCTAGGTCACAGCCTAACTTCTATTTTCTCTTGGACTAGTGCCCTGCCCACTTGGCAGCGAAGACGCAGGCTAAACCACACCAGCAGAAAGCCGTTAGAAGCTTTTTCTAAACATTGAGGCTGAGATTTTAATGAACAATTGTTGTAGGAAAATATCTGCAGGAGAACTTACCTCCCTTCTCGGCCTTTGATAGCAGAAGGCTCAGTTGATAGGGCAGTGCCTCTGAAAAAAGAAAAGATCAGAGGTGATGTCCCCCTTTCTTGTAGGAAAACAGCTTCACGAAAATATAGGACTCGGTGGATTCACCCAGAAGCACAGGCAAGGTGGTGATTTGCAGCACAGCGCCCAATGTTTAGGCATCTGTGATCCACAAAGCCTGAGTCAGGCTTGTAGGCTCCTTATGCCACAAATGGGAAGAGAGCAACAGCCTGGGGTTTCCCTAGTAATTGAAATTAGGCAGGGGACATGGCGTGGGACGGCGTGAGGACCAATGAGGGGTATACGGTTAGGACAAAGTGGGCTGTATGGCACCACACCAGGTTCAACTAATCTGAACTTTAGTCCCCGTGTATTTTCTATATTTTCCAATACTTTGGAAGGAAAAAAAGAGCATAATGAAGACAATTAAACGTGTGTCTGTTTAAGTGTCTTTTGAAGGTTCTGCAGCTTGTAATCGTGCTTGTTGGAGTAAATGGCATCCGGCGCATTTACAGGAGAGTTTAGAGTTATCCTTTTCTCTGAGCTGGTACTTCATTATGCCCAAGTCAACATTGGCCAGTTACTCTGCAGTGAATCAGCTCCCAATGCTGTAACTCCTAAAGTGTCCATACTGGCAAGCACTGAGTGCTCACTAACTCTGCAGTTGCTGCGCTCGAGGTAAACCACCTCGATGAGACGCGTAGAGCTTGCTGTGCTCTGGATACAGGGCTGGAGGACCAGCGTGTACACTTGAATCGTAACTGGCCTCCAGAAATGGCCCATAATCCCTCAAATCCCCTCTGTGCTTTGTTTTGAATTAGTCTACTTGCCCTGTATGTATGTGCATATCCCCTTTCAGAGCGCGAAGTCAGACAATTTGACTGCTGGTCTCATTTGCTCTGGGACCCAGAACAAACCAGTTAGATGGATTGCTCATGCTTTTGAGCACAGAATCAAGGAGTGTGTGTGTGGGGGGGTGAGAGGCTAGGAGGGATGTTTCCTGCTGCTGTCTGAACTTACACACACTGTTGTTCCTCCCCCACCCCACAGACACTCCCTCCTTCCCCCAATGTCTATAGAAAAGTAGGCATCACTGGAGGAGGAGACCCATGGAGCTTCAGGGCAGGCATGCAGGGGTGGTGGGCAAGGCTGGGGGTGAAGCCCAGGTCCAAACACTGCAAGACCTGGGGCCCCATGCTCTGAATATTGGTGGAGCCTGGACGTCAGAGATCCATGTAACTTGCATATTGTGTACATTTTGGCCCTGACCCAGTAATGTCCTCAGAGCATGTGGATCAGATTTGGGCCTATTAGGTGAGTTAGCAGGAGGATCACCTCTGTTTTCCCAGTATATCTCTGGGACTTAGGTGTCCAGACGACAGGTGTCATGCACAGAAGGAGAAACATAGACACCTAGGCTACGTCTAGACTGGCATGATTTTCCGCAAAGGCTTTTAACAGAAAAGTTTTTCCGTTACAAGCATTTGTGGAAAAGAGCATCTAGATTGGCACGGACGCTTTTCTGCAAAAGCACTTTTTGTGGAAAAGCGTCCGTGCCAATCTAGACGCGCTTTTGCGCAAGAAAGCCCCGATCGCCATTTTCGCCACCGGGGCTTTTTTGCGCAAAACAGTTTTTAGCTGTCTACTCTGGCCCTCTTGCGCAAAAGCATTTCCAGAAAAGGGCTTTTGCCTGAGGGGGAGCAGCATAGTATTTGCGCAAGAACACTGACAATCTTACATTAGATCGTCAGTGTTCTTGCGCAAATTCAAGCAGCCAGTGTAGACAGCTGGCAAGTTTTTCCGTAAAAGCATTTGCTTTTGCGGAAAAACTTGCCAGTCTAGATGCAGCCCTAGGGAACATCTGCAGAGACAGAGATGTAGAGCACTTTTTGGCACTTATGCGGTTTGGTTAGAGCTGAGTGGAACCTTTGTCAACCCGTGTGATCTGATTTAGATGAACTGCGTCTGGCCCCCAGGCCACTTACTGACCACCTCGGATCTAGATAGTGCCTGGTCCTGCCATGTGGTCTGGACTTGATGACCTCTCAAGGTCTCCTCCAGTTCCATGATCCCGTACTCTCTCAAAGCACTACAGTAGGGGGAGTCACTAATGAGCACAAGAAGATCAGTTGGCCATTATTTCCTCCTTTATAAATATGCAGGCATTTTAGGTGACAACTCTGGGCTTTTCAAAAGGGGGGAGGCCATGTGATGGCCAACTCCATTGACAGTCAGCGAGTGATGGATGCTTCATTCCAGCCAGAGAGGTTCAAGTCCATTTTCTAAAACATCTGGTGATTCTGTGTCTGATATTCTGATTCTAGAGTTGGATTTGAGACTCGGGGAACACGTGAGCCTCATCTCTCCCTTTCAGGAGACTAGCTACGTGGCCCTGACCCTTCCGCTCAAGACCCCATCACTACCTCTCCTCCAGCACATCCGACCCACGTGCCCACCCCATCCCTGCTGCCAAAAGAGCCCTGGCTGAATTGACCTGGGCTGTCACTGGGCCCCTAGCCCAAGCCCCAAGCTGCCAGCTAGAGCTGAACTCCCTCCAATTTAGGGGAGTGCGTAGGGCCTGGACTTGATCTGGGGGAGGCTTAGTCTCTCCTGGCCTATTATACCCAGAAGCCACGGAGATAATCCAGGTGGAGGCCTGGAGAAGTGACATCAACTCTGAGGGTC
Source organism: Pelodiscus sinensis (assembly GCF_052426305.1). NCBI lineage: Eukaryota > Metazoa > Chordata > Testudines > Trionychidae > Pelodiscus > Pelodiscus sinensis. The sequence goes on from NC_143070.1 coordinate 24,266,425, forward strand.
CCCCCACCTCTCCCTCAATGACGTCTAGCTGTGCAGGGTTGTGAATTCATCTCCTCCCTCCACCAGAGGTCAATCTCCCCCTATTACCCCCGCAGCATGAGCCCCAATGCTCTTCCATTACCTTTGAATTTCATCACAGCCTCCTGCAGGCAAACATTTCGTTGGGAAGACACACCAAGTTGCTCTCTTAGGTCCTGCGGCACGGCTACCGGTTTCTGGCATTTCTCCTTCTCACACCTTGAGTGAGGGGGGAGGGGGGAAAATCATCAAATTCTGGTCTTTTTTGTGAGGATGAACAGTCTGAGGCTGCTCTCTGGTAATTCCCACTGGCTAGTCCACTGCCACCTCACTTAAGTGTTTAAATGCCGAGAGTCTCAAGTGGGAGTTAAAGAGGATAAGGGGTTCACAAGCTGCTCCCTTAAGGAGTTGCTGCAGGACTCTGGAAACCTTTGGCCCATTCCCTGCTCTGCCACAGCCTCCATGTATGACCTTGGGCAAGTCACATAAGACAATTGTTAAAGGTGCCTTCCTGGGATTTTCCAAAGGACATAACCAAGCCAGGCTCCCAACTGCCACCAAGCAACCAATCGCTCACCAGCACTGTGATGTGTTGGGAGGGAGGGGGAAGGAGCCACATACCTGCTCCAGGTGCTTTTGATGTCCTAGGAGAGAGAAGAGAGAACTCAGTGCCACGTGCCACAAGTTGGGGATCCCTGCCACTCTGGAGAGGACTCGCTTTGCTGAGGCCAGCCCACTCTCTAAGCAAAATAAGCAGCCATGTGGGACCCCACAAAACTTGGGGCACCAAATTACCCCCAATGTTGTGGTGCTGTGCACAGCTACATGTTGCATATGCAGTGTTGCTCTCTCCAGGGGCCAGCCAGTCTCCATTTTCGAGTGGGACCTCTCTGCCATCTGTCACGTTACCGGAGTTTAAGAGAAGAAGCCAAGTCACTGCTGTGCCCATGAGGGGTGTTTGCCCCAAAAATTGATACAAAGGGGGCCACGTAAGGTGTCAAATGAATACTTATTGTCTACGGGTTCTGTATCTGCTCTTCATATACCTGTATAATGTCTGGGTGTGGAGTTATAAATATGTACTCTGTGTTGATGGTGAAAGATTCTCTGTCCGAGGCAGAGCAATGGGAATGTTTGCCCATGGACATGCTAATGAGCAAAACTCCAGGGAACAATAGACCTCTGGAGGCCAAAGACACACCTGGCCACTGGCCAAGTGACTCTCTCCAGCTTGGAGGAAGCCAGGAGGGGATATAAATATGCCATGTGCTGGCTCCATCTTGGTCTTCAGATCTGCACCTGACCCCAGATGAGGCCTCGCAGGGAATCATGAGCCAGGAAGAACTGAGGACCCATCTTGGCATAGGATGTACATCAAGGATTTTTAAGCCAGCAGTTATAACATCTCTGCTGCAAGCCTGCATCGAGAACTGGGAGATTCGATGCATGTAATGTATGATACTTTAACAACCTTACTCGCATGCTTTTCTTTCTTTTAATAATAAACCTTTGGATTTTAGATTCTAAAGGATTGGCTCAGCGTGGTTTGCGGGTAAGATCCAGAGTGTAAATTGACCTGGGATCTGTGGCTGGTTTCTTGGAACCAGACAGAACTTGTTCGGGGAAGGTGAGATTGGGCCCTGAAAACCCTCACCTGTATTTGAGGCCCAGGGCCATCTGGGGCACGGATATTGCTGGGATGTCGGAGGGGTTTTGCTCGTGAGTCTCCTGGCTGGCCAGGCAGGCAGTTGAAGCGCTCTGCGGGACTGGTTTGTGGCCTATTTGGGAAGGTCTCCAGTCTGGGGGCTATAGAAAGCCCCGAATTTGAGCAATTCACCCTGAGCAGATGCCCTCAGCTGTGCCCAGACCTAGCCTGGTGCGGTCCACCATCTGAATCGATTCTAAAGTTAATCAATCAGAATCTCACCCTTCCCTGCGCAGGAACCTGGGTGTCTTTAACTGTCTCACCTGCAGGAATTCACTCGTTGGCTGCTGACACTTCTCTCCCATCTCCTCAATCAAGTCACTGAGACGGGAAATCTCCTCAGACAGTTTGGTGACATTTTCATTCTGTAGTTGCACAATCTCCTGGTCCAGCTTCTCCAGCGGGGCCAGCAGGAGTCGCTCTTGTTCCTCCTGGAACTGCCGCAGCTGCTGAAACTCGGCCACAATCTTCTGCCTCTCGGCTTCTATCGTGCCCTGTGATGAAGGGACACGAACAGGGAAAGGACCGGTCAGGGACTAGGGTTGCCAGATGTCCAGTTTTCAACCAGAACGTCCAGTCAAAAAAAAGAGAACCTGACTCTGTCCAGTCACCACTGCTGACCAGACACTAACGTATGGTTAGCCCCAGTCATGGGTAGCAGGTGAAGGACCAACTTGCGAAGGCAGCCAAAGCCCCGCCCCTTCCATCCAATTCCACACCTCTTCAACAATTTGCACCCCAACAAGCCCCGCCCAACCCCAGGTGAGGGCTGGGGCTGTCAGGAGCCAGGTTGCCACATGATTATGATCCCAGGCTCTCCTGGGCAGCCAGGCAGTGTAAGCAGTTTTGGGAAGGCAACCCCTTCCCTTGCCTACATTACCCGCCACCCACGGGCAGGTCTATAAGAGGCAAGGTGCTCCAGGGTGTCTGGGGGTTATCAAATACATTATCGCTAACCCTGTGCTGAACTCGAGGGCTAGCACATTTTATCTCCGTTTAACTAAGCAAGTCACATTAGGTTTAAAGTGTTTGCACTTCACTGTTTTGTACTGGTCTGAGGACATTAGATTAAGAAGTGATTTAAGGCACAACTACACTACACAGGGTGTGTCTAGACTACAGGGTTTTGTCAACAAAAGTTCACGTTTGTCGACAAAACTATACCTGTGTCTACACTGCCGCTGAGTTCTGTCAACATAACGTCGACAGAACTCAGCAGTTTTGTCGACGGCGGTAAACCTCATTCTACAAGGAATAACGTCTTTTGTCGACAGAGTTCTGTCAATGGAAGGCGTTATTGCATCTACACTGTCCTTTGCGTCTACGCCGTCATGTTGACAAAGCGGCTTGCTTTGTTGACAGAACTGGCTGTAGTCTAGATGCTCTGTCAACAGAAGCTTTGTCGACAGTATCTGTTGACAAAACTTCTGTCGACAAAAGCCTGTTGTCTAGACGTACCCACAGATGTTAGTGTCCTGGGGAAAAGCCCCAGTAGCGCGTCTGCCACCCCTGTTGGAGCCTTTCATCCACCCTCATAGCTACACCCCGCAGCATGGACACAGGCTGCTTTTTTGCTAGGCTGCATCACCACACATGCCGCACAGGCCACCCGAGGTGGTGCAGACAGAGCCCAGCTCACCCAGATCGGTCTGTGTATTGCCAAGGGCTGACACGCTCCCCACAGAGAGAAACACCCGCCCTGAGGGAGGTCACTGCTGGATTGTCACTGGGGGCACCTACCAGATAGTCCTGGCTCTGCTTCTGCCCATCCTGTTTCCACTCCAGAAGCTCCTTCCGCTCGGTCTCCAGGGCATCCAGGCAGGTTTGAATTTGTTCCTGAGGTGAGGAAAACAACAGCTGGGAGGGAGGCCCAGGAGTCTCCTCATCCCTATGCCCACGGTGCTGATTTTGCTCCCCAAGGCTGGGATTTCCTACGCAGCCTCAGGGCCCTGAATTCTCAGGCTACCAGTGACTTTCCCTCTCCCACTGCCTGAAGATGGTGCTTATGGCAACGTCATAATTACCTCTTGATAGGAGGGAGAGTCCTGTTCAAATCCCTTTTCTCTTCACTAAAGAGAGGGAGCTCGAACCGGGGGGAGGGGGCTGTCTACCACATTTGAGATGATGACGACTCTTCCCTCCTGGCTAACACTTAGGCAGGCTTCCCCCCCGGCCACTGCATGTGGAGCGATGCAGGGTCAGACACAACTTTGGTGCCTCTGACTCCAACACAGTCAAAGCAGCCTCCACTGGCTGGACACTGGCCAAAGGTGGCAGCACTTGCAGCAGTGTGGCATGGGGAGATCCCCTTTTCCCCTTCCCCCTCTAGGGCTGCTCCCAAAGGGGACGTCTACACTGCAGAGAGGATTGAAGCTGCCGTTGTCGATCTTCCAGGGTTTGAATCAGCGGGTCTAGTGAAGACAGCTAATCGAACTGAGAAGGGTGCTCCGGTCAATGTGACACGGCCTGTTTTCACTCCCATTACTGCTCATGGAAATGACACCGTGCTCCCTTTGACTCCCTACAGCGTGAACAAGGCTAAAAGCCGAGTTTGACTTCAGCAACACCATTAACACAGCTGAAGTTTCATCTTCATTCAACCTTATCCTGTGGTGTAGACACAGAGGGTGCCAGAACTCAGCCAGCCAGTTTCCAGGAGCCATGTGGAAACCCAGAGGCCCCTGTGCCAGTCCCCAGATACTCTGAGCCCACAGTCCTCACCAAGTACTGAACTAAGCACTCTGCTCCAGCCTGGAGCCCCCTCCTGCACTCAAACTCCCTCCCAAAGCATTGGGGTGCAAGAGGGGGTGAGGGGCATGGGTCTGGGAGTGAGTTTAGGTGCAGGAGGGGGCTTTGGTCTGACCAAGTCTGGCCATTTCTATGTCCTTAGAGATTTTCTAGGTGCCTAAAAGACAGGCATTGCCATGCTGAGCACCACAGTACCCAAGTCCCTTTGGGCATACCAGCCTTAATCTCCTTTGAAAATAGGAGTTGGACTCTAAAGCCAGTTGGTGCTTTTGAAAATGTGCCTCTAGGATCTTCTGTAATTCCCCAGGGGTGAGGTGTTGTAAAGCCACACAGAGGATTTAAAAGCACAACTTCTGTTCATTCCAATGGCAGCCGAGCATCTCTGACCCCAATCTCAGCCCTGCGTCCCTCTGTGCCGTGTGCATCAGGCTGCCAGGGAACAGCGGGGCCCTGGGGGCACCAGACCTCGTACAGAGGAGCAGGGACACTAAATCCTCCAAGTTCTGCAAGCCAGAGGGTTGAAGTCATATCCATTTTGCAGCAGTGTGGGCAGCTTAAAGGAAGAGAGTTGTGGTAAAAACATTTAACACGCTTCTTAAAAAGTGCATATTACGCTTCAGCGCCTAACGAACACTTGGGAGAAAGAGACTCCTGGTTGAAAATTCAACACATTCAAATGACTCAAATGTTGAGCTTGATTGTTTGGCAGGGGGGAAAGGGCTTGTTCTCACTTTGGAGGTGCTCCAACATGGAGACACAACATTGTATGAGGAAATCAGCCTCTTCTTTAATTTTATTGGTCCATTAATATAGTCCACTTTGTCTTTAAAATCATAAGCTGGTAAAGTGAGTTTTGCCCACCAAAGCTCACGATGCTTAGTCTCACAGGACTACTTGTTTTTAAAGTTACAGACTAACATCTGAGGAAGTGGGTCTGGCCCATGAAAGCTCGTTACCTATTATCAGAGGGGTAGCCATGATATTCTGGAGCTGCAAAAGCAACAAGGCGTCCTGTGGCACCTTATAGACTAACAGATGTATCGGAGCATAAGCTTTCGTGGACAAAGACCCACTTCGTCAGATGCATGGGTGGGTCTTTGCCCACAAAAGTTTATGCTCCGATACACCTGTTAGTCTATACGGTGCCACAGGACTCCGTGTCACATTGCCTATTAAACCATCTTGTTAGTCTTTAAAGTGCTACATAGTCTTTCCGTGTGTTATGGCTACCCCTCTGAAACTCTGTCCTTAGAGTGGCAGATAGCTAGGGTTGCCAGATAGTTTAACAAAAAATGCTGATTAACCCCACCCCCTCCTCCAAAAAAACCACACGTGTGCAGGGGGAATTCTGTTGGGAAAAAAAGCTGCAGCTCCACCCATAATCCACACAGCTCCACTTCCAGCGCTGGCTCCACTGGTTTAGAAGCTCAGCTCTTTGGATGGGGAGGGGGAGGATGTTGATGCCTTTAGGAGCTCTGGTCAGAAACGCAGTACACACACCCAAAGGGAAAGAGTCTCCCTGCCCAGCAAATTCCTACCTTGTAGGCCTGGGCAGCCTCCTCTATGGGCACCGCGGTGTGGGCCCGGTGAGCCTGGGCCTCCCTGCAGATCACGCAGATGAGCTCTCGGTCCTGGTTACAGAAGAGTTTGAAAGCCTCCCGGTGCGCCGGGCACAGCCCCGCTCCGGCCGCCTGGTCGCTCAGCTGCTGGGCGATCCCCGCAATGTTCCCCAGCTGCCTGTTGGCCCGCAGGGTCCGCTGGGGGAAGGTCTCCCTGCACTGGGGGCAGGAGGGGTCTGGGTCAGGGCCAGCCCAGCACTGGCCGATGCAGGCGCGGCAGAAGTTGTGCCCGCACCCCAAGGACACGGGATCCTTAAAGAAGCGCAGGCAGACGGGGCAAGTCACCTCCTCCCGCAGGCTGCTCAGCGGGTTCGCAGCCGCCATGAGTCCCTGCGGGGGGCGGTCCCGTGTCTGAGCTCAGGCTCCGAGCCGCTTGCTCGCTCCTCGGGGGCTCCCGCTGGGCTTTCCCTCCCCGGAGCGACTCGCCCCTTTGTGTCCTGAGCTGGAGCGGGGAGGAAATGGGACCTGGCGGCCGCTTCTCCCGCGCTGGCGTCGGACTCCCGTTTGCAAGCCGGGTCCCTTCGCTACCTGCCCCGCCCGCGGTGCTGCGCTCGGGCCTCAAGGGGGCAGCGGCCGTGGCCCCGCCCCCTTTCCCGGGCAGAGGGAGGCGGCGAGCGGAGGGGCGGGGTCTCCTGGCAAGGGAAAGGAGCATCAGCTGAGCCATTGTGACGCGCCAAGGGGGCGGGGCTATGCACAGGTGAGTCTCTGGGGCGCCCGGCAGGTCCAGCAGCAGGTGAGCGCCCCCCCCCCCCCGCCCTTTGCACGGAGCCACCTGGGAACTTAGATCTCCAGGGCCGCGCCCCGCGGCACCAGCTGGGCTGGGAATCAGCTGATCCGGGTGCCGGGGCTCTGCCTGTTACACGGGGCCGGAGCCACGTGGGCCGCAGCGCTCTGCGCGGAACCCGGAGTAAGGGGGCATTGGAACATGGGGCGGGGGGGGATTTCCAAGAGCTGGTCACGCGGGGGGCGGGATTTGCGATGAACCCGGCGGGAGATTGGCAGGGGCGAGAGTTTGATGCAGCGTCACAAACACCAGACACCCCCCCCCCCATGTCCGCTGGGTCCTTTGGTTTCTTCCGCGCCCCCCTCCCGCCCTCTCCTCGGCCCCTTCGCGCCCCTCCCCGCGGCGAGTAGCCAAGTAGCCAGGGCTCCTTCAGAACTCGCGCCTCAGAGCGTGCGGCGCATGCGCAGGGTCAGACGCTCCGGCGTTCGCAGAGGGGTGTGCGGGGCCTGATCAGGGGCGGGGAACTGATGGGGGGGTCGAACTGAAAAACCGGCCAGGAGGTCACGGAATGGAGGGAGGGGTCAGACCGCGCGTGCGCAGCGCGTCAGTGACTCCGGTCCAAGACACGCGCCAGGGTTTAGCTCAGACCGGGAGCTGCCTGGCCACGGCCCCGCCCAGCGGGGTTGGGCTCCCCGGGCCGGGCTCAGCTGTAACCGCCTGGCCGGGGGCGGGGCGCGGGGCAGGTTTGATCTGCAGCCCCTGCGAACCCGCCGGGCCCGGCCTGGCTCTAGGGCCGGAGAATCCCAGGGACCCAGCCACCCGGGGCGGGGCCTGACCGGGCATCTCCGGGTTTGAACTAAGCCCTGGCGGTGGATCGGAACCGGAGTGACAAACCTACTGCGCACGCGCGCTCTAACCCCGCACCCCTCCCATCCGCAGCGCCCCGGCCGGGTTTTCAGCGCGTCCCGCCTTTGTCAGTCTCTCCCTGCCCCTGCTCAGGCCCCGCCCGCCCCGCTGCGATTGGCTCCTGGGCGGAGCCCGCGCGCGAACACGGCGGCAGCGGCTTTCCCGCTGTCACCGCGCATGCGCCGCGCGCAGAAAGGCGCGAATTCTGAGGGAGCTGTTGGTGCCGTTACTCGCTGCTTCGGGAAGCGCTTGATGGGGACCTGAGGGGAGGCGCGAGGTGACGGGGGGCAGTGTGGGCGGAGCTAGTGACGTGTGGGGAGGGGGGGCTGATAAATCGCTTGTGGGCAGTGGGGGAGGTTTTTCTCTGGGACCCAAACCAGGGGCTGCGTGTGGGGGTGGGGAAATCATGTGACATCGACACCCAAGATAAAACTAAGGGGGGGTATTTTCAGTGTGTGTAACAAAGCAAGTGGGGGGAAGGAGCCAGTGACTTGTTCCCTCTGCTGCCCCATCTGACATTTCCCTCCCCCTCCTTGCTGCCCCCTCCCTTCCCTCTTTTCCTGCCGGGTGGTCTGGCTCCTGCGCTTCCTGAAGGAACAGAAGTTTGATGCTGTGTGGATGCCAGCAGGAGGGTTTGTTATGCCCAGTGCTGGGCGTGGGGGGGTCACTTGGCATTTCAGGCTCAGTGAGATGCTGCCCAGCCATGGATTCCAATAGATTACAAAGGGTACCAATGAGCGGAGAGAAGCGATGGGGTGGGAGATCCCAAGCACCTGGATCGGTCCCAACGGCATGAAACCGATTATCGGAAAGGTTAGATGAGTGTTCCGCTCTTCTCCGGGTTACATGTTGCTATTACACAGGTCTTAGCCCTCAAAATCCTCCTCTTGCAATGTATAAGTTAAGTCCAGATTTCAGGTCCGTGGGAATGACGGGTGGCACTTTGCGGACATGTTTGCCTGCAGGTACGTTCCTAGATGGTCTTAAAGTACAGAGAACAGTAAACAACACCGCAATGACAACTGTGTGTGTAGTTTATCAACGTGTCCCCTTGAGCTCGGCTTGGCATCTGTGAGGGACGGATGACATAACTCATGTTGACTTGTTAGCCTTCTCCCTGAACCCTGGTTGGCGTTTGGGGAGGATGTACTGTTATCTTTTCCTCTACCAGGGAGCAGACTTTGAGACTCCTCTCTGTGAGTTATGTGCCAAAACTCGTGATGAGTCCTGAATTACTGCTCTCCTCCTGGGATTGTGCAGTCTTGGCTTGTTTATGCCTGGTAAGGAAGAATCAACCTTGTTTGTTTACCTCAACTTTTCTTTAGCCATGTGTTGTCCATTGTTTGGCCCCTCCAGTTTGGTCATATGTGAAAGATTCTTAACAGACAGTGTGGTCAAGATTTTACATATATATTATTGGGATTTTGGCTCTTCACTGCCCCAGGGAGATGTGACGCTGGGTGCCAGGAGAAGGGAGTGTCCTCAGGCCAGTCAGAGAGGGGCAGGTCGATCTGGCACCTCACCTGTGTAGAAGGGGTGTATGTGTGTGTGTGTCTGGGGGTGTTCACCACTGACTGTATTATCTATGTGCATGGAGCTGGTCACGGTACCATTGTGCAAAAAGTCAGGGGTCCCAGAGGGTATTCTGTGCTTGCAGTTTCTGCATCCCTTGGTCCATGTCCCATCGTAGTATTTCCTATCTGTACTGCAGTGTTTCATGCTACACTTTTGTACTTGCATTTCCTGCGGAATTTTATTCTTTTGGATCTTCTGGTATCAAGATGATAGATTTCCTGAGTTGGCATCAGAGCTCTTGTACCTAAACCCATATTCAGGCAAGTGAATCTGCAGCTTTTTTTTTTTTTTTTTTTTTTTTTAAATCAGAAACACTGGGCACTGAGAACTGAATTCCATTGTTGCAGATGCAGTAAAGTTGAAACTCAAACCAGGTGTTGAGAGTAATGAATATGGATTTGGGGGTCTCACTTGTTGTCAGGTTACTGGATTTTAAGGAGATCAGACAGACCACTTTGAAAAGGTACTAATGGGGGCAGAATTCCCACCCTACAGTCTGTACAAAGGGGCCATGTGAGATGTCAAATGAAAACTTATTTTCTACTCTGTGTTGATGCTGGAAGATTCTGAGACAGAATTGTAGAACCATAGAGCTGGAAGAGACCTTAGAACATAGGTTCCCAAACTGGGGTATGTACCCCCATGTGGGGGCGTGAAGAAATTCCAGGAGGGGCACGAGATGACCCAGTTCCTCTCCCCCTCCCCCCCCAAGAAAGAGCCTGGCTGGTGTTACCTCACCCAAATTTTATCTTTTACTTGGTGACTTCCTGAGGTCTGTGTCCCTCTCTCCTCCTGGGGCTATAGATGCTTCAGAGAGCCACTTAGAAAAGGTGCAAATTTGGAGCTGACTTTGAAAAGGTGCTAATTTCCCCCGGACAATTGGGGCTGCGGGGGAGCTCTGCTCCTTGAATATTCATTGAATAAAGGCTGGAATGGGGGCAGAATTTCAAACAGCTGCTAGCTCAAAGTCAGGAAGCAGCACAGGGAATAAGTGGCACACTTGCTCTCTGAGACCCTGGACTTTGTTACCGGACCCCCAGGTACCAGCTTAGCTGTCTTTTTCCCCATCCAGACCCCCACGAGTACCCTGCCCCCTTGCCAAGAACCCCACAAGTACCCTGCCCCTCGTCCAGAACCCAAACCACCATGAGTACCCTGCCCTCCCTACCCAAACCCCCATGAGTACCCTGTCCCTGCCCAAACCTCCACAAGTACCCTACCCCCCCATCCAGACCCCAAATCCCCATGAATACCATATCCCCCTGCTCAAACTTTGACGAGTACATTGCCCAGGGCCCCACCTGCCTCCTGTTCCCTGCTCAGGGCCCCACGAGGACCCTCCTCCTGTCCGGACACCTACCCCCAGCATGCTCCTGTAGCCTATTTTCCACCCCGATTGTGTACCCCATCTCTATCTCACTGACTGGCAGCCCTGTCTCGCACACTGGATCCCTCATTTTTGGCCCCACCTCGGAGTGTAGAGGGGCCCACAAATTCCACTAACCCTGGAACGCCAGAAAAATTATTCTGGCCTGAGCCCTTGAACCTCAGTCCTACCTACCCTCCCCGCATGGGGCTGGAGTGCCAGGAGAGGAAGGTGTCTCAGTTGCGGCCACAGCAGTGGGATTTGGGGGGGCTAGGAGGCTTTGGGGGTTTTTTGCATCTCACTTGTGTGGTCCCCGATTGATTTTTCTGGGGTTCAGTGACCCCTGACCCAAAACAGTTTCCCTGCTCTTCCCATAAATAAAGACAATTCTGAAACATTTGTGTTTGAAATATATTATTTAAAAACGAAGTCTGGCCCCACTGTGCAATGGACCAAAGCCCCTTGGGAAACTTCCCCAATCATAGTTATGCAATATTAGAACTGAAAAGGACCCCAAGATATCCTCAAGTCCAGTCCGCTGCCCTCACAAGACAAACACTTTGCCTAATGGTGCTAAGTCTGAGAGGAGGCCTCCTGTTGCTGCCCCCAGCCTGAGGCAACCAGGGCTTCTTCCTCCCCTCTGAGAAGGGAGCAACAGAGGCCGGGCTAAAGGTTTTGTGCTGGGGCTGGAGGCTTAAGCCTGAGCTGTCGGCCTCAGTGGGCCTTGCTTCTTCGCCCCACTCCTGCCTTGCTGCCTCCTTTGGCCAGCAGCGCGCAGGGGGCAGCTAGGAGAACCGGCCGCCATGGGCAGAGGAGGCCAAGGCACAAGCCTCTCGGGGGCAACAGGCCTGGGGAACTCTAGCTTTTCCAGGCTCACTCCAAGGGGCTTTCTGTGGTGCTGGGAGGGGAGGGATGCCAGGCCCAGGCCAGTGCGAGAAGGGGCAGTGCCTGCCAGAGCAGAAAGGGTTGCTGCAGAATGTGAGACATGACGTTTCTGCCTGGTTTCACTCAGAGGACCTTCCCTTGCTTCTACGGCCTCTTCTCCTGTTACCTGAGAGACTGAAATGGGGCCATTCTTGTGGTAAAAGTGTGCGTAGGCCTCTCCACACAGACCAGAGCACCCCATTGGGGACAGGACAGAGCCTTGAATCAAGCATTTGAGAACACGCTGATCCTCTATCCTGTGACAGGGTATTGTGGGAGGGACACTGTACACAGAGTGGCTAGCTCAGTTGGTAGAGTATGTGACTCTTAATGTCAAAGTCGTAGGTTCAAGCCCCATGCTAGACAATGCCCTCCCTTCAGTTACATTCTCTGTATATAAAGCAATTCAGTTTTAGCTTTCTCCAGCTCTCAGGTAGGAAAAGTCTCTGATTTCTCTAGTAGAACCCAGGAGGGAGGACACTAACTGACATTTCCAGCCTCATAGGAGAGCAGAATCAAATTCCCCAAAGAAAGAAGGGGGGGGGAGGCCCTCCTCAGTATCTGATTGTCTCCCTTCAGCATTCTGAAACTTCCTGTACTTTGGCATCAGCTCTGTGATGGGACAATAAGAGCATGTCTACATTGGAGTGTTGTTTGGAAATAAAGTGCCTGTCTACACAGCAAGCTGTTATTTCAAATTAAGTACAAGTTGGCAGACTTCCTACTCTGACTCCAGTAACCCCCATTTCATGAAGAGTAAGGGAAGTCAAAGGGATAGTTCTCTTCCTTCCACTACCTGCTATCCATAGCACCAAAAGACAAATTAAGCTATTTCAACTTCAGCTACACAAACAAGTACCTGAAGTTGTGTATTTTAGTTTGACTTTTGCCCTGCTGTGTAAACATGCCCTAAATGAGCTACTAGTTAAGAAGCTGGCAAAGGATCACTTCCCATGGTATTATAGTGCCAGGGAAGGGTACACACCGGGGCAGAAGGCAAAACATCTGGGGGTGTGAGAGACAGGAGTGGGCCTGAGGGAGCAGAGAAAGAATTGAATGGAGAAGGGGGGGGGGGGCTCTTGCCACCTGGGTTTGACACAGACCTTTTGCATGGCAGACAAAAGGGATAACACCACAGAGCAGAAGCAACAGGACAGAGGAAATTTTTAAATGAAAGCTTCAAACCCCCCACTTGCAGAGAACTGAACACAGATCTCCGGAGCCCTTAAAGGGGCACGGGCTGGCTACAGTGCCCGTGCCAGATGCAAGCCTGCCAGCATCCAGCCAGCAGACACTGCACCTGGCATGCCTTGAGCCAGCCACCCGCTGCCACCCAGCCCTCCGCCTCTTCCCGGGACCAGGCTGGCAGCTCCCAGGAGCCTGCCCAGGTCTGCAAGAGACGGGCACCCGCCTGGTCTAGTGCGGACATCGTGGACCTCATCCACGACCTCCGCACTAGACACAGGAAAGTGGCCGTCTAGGGCAGGATAGCTGCCAGCCTGGCCACCCAGGAGCAGGCTGGCATGAAAATCAAGGTAGTCCACTGAGGCCCCCGACCCTGAGCCCTGAGCTTAGAAGGGCCATACTGTGTCAGACCAAAGGTCCATCTAGCCCAGTAGCCTGTCTGTCAACAGCAGCCAACACTAGGTACCTTGGAGGGGATGGACCGAAAACAATGACCAAGCCATTTGTCTTGTCCCATCCCTCTCCAGCCTTCCACAATCAGAGGCCAGGGACACCATTCCTACCCCCTGGCTAATAGCACTCCATCGACCCAACTTCCATGACTTTATCTCACTTCTCTTTAAACTCTGTTCTAGTTCTAGCCTTCACAGCCTCCTGCAGCAAGGAGTTCCACAGGTTGACTATTTGCTTTGTGAAGAACTTTCTGTTGTTAGTTTGAAGCCTGCTACCCATTCATTTCATTTGGTGTCCTCTAGTCCTTCTATTATGGGAACTAATGAAGAACTTTTCTTTATGCACCCTCTCCACACCACTCATGCTTTTATAGACCTCTATCATATCCCCCCTCAGTCTCCTCTTTTCTAAGCTGAGAAGTCCCAGTCTCTTTAGCCTCTCTTTATATGGGACCTGTTCCAAACCCCTGATATTGTAGTTGCCCTCCCCACTCCCACCCTCTCTCTTCCCCTCTCCCACCTCCTTTTCCCAGTCTCCCCGAGTTTTGTTCAATAAAGAGTTTCTATTTCTGAACACACGTGTCCTTTATTTTGTACATCAGGAAGGGGGGCTAGGGAGGGGTAAGTGGAAGGAGGTGAGGGAGGAATGGGGTACGAGCCCCCGATGGGGAGGACTCGGCTGGCTCTGCGGGCTCCTCGGGGTGGAAGCTCTCCTGAAGCCCCTTGATTGACCCCCTTTCCGGATGGCAGCCTGCAGCAAGTGCAGCCGGTCTGATGGCCGAGTGCTGTGATGTGCCGAGTGTGGGCACTCAGGGCACTCCAAGCCAGGACTGCTTTGCAAGCGGGGAGCCCCTGAGAACTATCTGTCCGGGGTGGGGGTCTGGTCCCTTTAAGCACAGCCCTCGGCTAGCCTGAGACAGCAGCTCCATACTCTAAGTCCTAATCTGATGCCTAGCGGCACTGTTTCTGGCCCTCCTTAACCTCAGTTCAGGGTCCACTCAGTGTGGATATGCTAGTTTGAATTCGCAAAACACTAATTCGAACTAGTTTTTAAGTCTAGATGCGCTAATTCGAATTAGCTTAGTTCGAATTAGTGCTGTAGTGTAGACATACCTAAAGGGATGTTCCCATGTCTGTCATGGGCAGCATCTTTTGTTATTCATGGGCTCTGGGAATTCATATCCAGAGCACCAGGAGGCAGGAATCAGCACCAGACCGACACAGATACCCACGGAGGAAGAAGAAGCAAACAGATAAATGCACCAAGTGAGCAGACAGTCCTGCAGGGGCACATTCAGCTCACTTGGGGAAGATGTCTGGGAAAGCCACAAAGGATAGATATTAACTCATGCACAGACACGGATGCTCAAGGCCTTTCTATACATGGATCTCAGCCAGCAATTCATGATCCAGGAGAAACACAAACAAGCCCAACCTCAACAAGGCCACACAGGAGTCTGCCTCCTAACACAGCCCTCCCACTGCCAGTCCCTGCTGATCCATAGCCACAAGCACTTACCAGATGCTCCTGGCTTTTCCCTTCTGCTGTTTTCCTTCTCAGCAGCTTTTCTCTCTCCTCCCTCAGAGTCTTCAAATGAGTCTCCAATTTTTCCTGAAGAAACAGAAATAAGCACGAGGGCAAACCACATTAGATTGGGAGCCTATTTGTCTGCCTTTAAGAGAGTCCCAGTTTTGTGGAGCTCTGCCCCTGTTCAGCAAGGAGTCAGCCCTGGACATGGCTTTGTCCATAGAAAAATACACAGGAGGAGATTGCGGATGCAGTAGGACACCTACGAGCATGGGGAACAGATCGGTGGTGGCACCTTCATAAAGAATGATGCAGGTGGTTAACAATACTAATCATGTAACCGATTACAATTTTACCAGTGACAGTATTTTTTAATCTGCTGACAGGCAAGGTTGGTAGTGGAAATGGGCTCTCCTGGGGCCAGGGATTTCTTGCGAGGTCTGCCGGGGTGGCCACAAGAACTGCTGGCCAATGGGAACTCCCAGCAGCTGCAGACTGACGTTAGCTGCCAGAGGCAAGTGGGCACTTCAGGGGCAGTGGGGAGTTTAACCAGTAATTGGCACCGATAAACATTAGCTCATCAGTTAACCAGTTTGAACTCTTGCTACAATCCAGTTGAATCCCAGTTCTGCCTGGCATAGACCTGTGCTTCCTGAAACCCTGCTATGGGTGGAGTGAAGGCGCTCAGGGCCCCACACAGCATCCAGTCCAGCAACCTCATCTAGTGCTAGTTGCTGCATCAGAGTTTAACCCCTCAGGGTATGTCTACACTACCCCCCTAGTTCGAACTAGGGGGGTAATGTATGCATACCGAACTTGATAATGAAGCCCGGTATTTGAATTTCCCAGGCTTCATTAGCATAAAGCCGGCTCCGCCATTTTTAAAAGCCGGCTTGTTCGAACCCCGTGCCGCGCGGCTACACGTGGCACGGGCTAGATAGTTCGAACTACGTAATTATTCCGAACTATCTGTACGCCCCGGCCAGAGGCTACTTCCGCTTCTCGGAGCCCGGGCCGGCTCGCAGGTGGGGTGGGGGGAGGCTGCGGCGGGTGCGTGCATGGGGTGCTGGGACTGGCCCTTTGTTGCGGGGGCAGGGCCAAGAGATGCCCACGTGGGCCAGTCCCAGCTTCTGCCCAGCGCATCTGGTTGGTCCCGGGGTGGTGCGCGGAAGGGGGTGGGGGATGCTCACCTGAGAGGTGGTGCCACTGTGGGCTCCTGCCCAGGCACTGAACATGTGCAGTGGTTCTGGCGCAGCCCTTGCCCGTCTCTCTGCCCGCGAGCTGTGAGTGCCCCGAGGGGGACGTGGCTCCGCAGCAGAGGTGGCTTCACATGGACTTGGCGGGGGTGGGGTAGATGCAGGGGGCAGGGCTAGGGTGGGGTCTGGGCAGACTCAGGTCTGGTGGGAGGTGGGGCACCAGGTAAACTCTGCAACACCGAGAGCAAAGCCCCAGCGTGGGGGGCAGGGGGATTAACAGCGGCTGCTGGAGGAGGAAAGGGAAGTTCCCTTTTGAAAGGGGAGGATTGTGGCCGCAGCCCCGCACTTCTGAAATTCCCCGGTGCCGGCCAGTGCAGGCCACGTAGGGCCGAAGGTGCGTGTGATGCCACAGCCCAGGACTTTAAAACCGCGCGGCCCAGCGTTTCACTGCTTGGTTTGGCACGTGGCCTGGAGCCTGGGCCGGGCTGCCCTGCACACTGGAAGGGAGAAGGTGGATGGCAGAGGAAGGGGCTCGAGCTGAGGGGAGGAGGGGCAGGTCAGGAGGAGAAAGAGGAGGTGAGACAAATGCCAGGGGGCTAAGTGAAGACACTGAGGAAAAGGGCAGGAGGGAGGTGTCAGTGGGAGGGAGACAGGGTGATGCTAGAAGAGGAGAGGGTAAGGGCATTGGTGGCTAAAGGGGGAGGGGGAGGTGCTGGGAGAAAGCTCGAAAGGAGGGGTGGGCGTGAGGAAGGCAGGGATGGAGGAAGGCATGTGTGAGGGAACAGGGGCATGAGGGGAATGTGGGGGCAGAGGATGGTGAGGGGGTGGGCATCAGGGAAAGAGAGTGCAGGGCAGGGGGCTTAAAGCAGCTTCCCCAGGAGGATGAGGCACGAGTCAGAGAATGGCACTGGCAAGGGGCCTTTTTTATTTGCTTCAGCATTTATTTTAATCCCTTATTCACCTGGGAGGCGCAGAGCAGGCTCAGGAGGCGGCAGACCCCCCTGCACTTCGCCCGGCCCACTCGAGTTGTATGTTTGTGCTCCCTGCATTTTAAAGGTGTTTAAAGGTAAAGTTAATGTTATGGCAACGTCTTCCCCCAGCGCAGCTCTAGGTTATGACAAGAGGTGGTTAGTGACTGAGAGAAACCAGGTGGGAGGGGATGAGGAGGGAAAAGTAAATCTCACTTTCAGTTTGTGTCTCCTGGGGCGGGGATGAGGCTGCAGAGATGTTGGCTCCATTGCTGGGAGGTGCCCAAGCTAGAGAGGACATGGAAAGTTTCAGACCTTTTCATACTAAACACTTGAGTGTGTCTCTGTCTGGTCTCTGATACAAGTGAAATGCAGAGTTCAGCGTGGGGACATTGTTATAAAGAGGAGAGCCTGGAATCTCACCTCTCTTATCCCTTCCCCACCAGACACTCTGCCCTCTGCGTTGGAGAAAGCAAGAGGAAAATCCCTGGGAGCTTTCAGACAGGGTGAGTTTGCTGGTGGAAATTCTTTAAATGATGAGAAAATTCCTGTGAACACATCTTCATGGGATTGTCATTGAAGTTACCAACCAGATCCAGCGACCACGGTGCACACAGCCCTAAAACTCACCCACTGATCAGTGAGGAGACCCAGGGGCGCTGCACGGGGACCTGCAGACACTTTGCGGAACACTGATCTATGAGGTGTGATGCTAAAGGGGTGAAGCTAAAGCACACAACGGACAGCACCTTCAGGCTCAGATTTCACTGCTCAGTAAGTTTCAAACAATATATAGGCTGAAAAGCTGGGAGCTGTCTGGCTTCCAAGGTATCAGTTTGTTCATGGTGAGAAATTGCTGGATCCCCAAGGGCTCTTTGGTCTAGTGCAGGCCTGGGCAAAATACAGCCCATGGGCCGGATCTAGCTAGCCAGGCCATCGGATCTGGCTCACTGATGCTTGTTGAGAAATGGGCTAGTTCCGTGCTTGCCACTTCCCACCTGCAAGCCACTAAAAGCAAAGGTGAAACAGGAAGGCTACAGGCACTGCTTCCACCCCCAGGAAAATCTCATTGGCTGGTCTCTGGCCAGAAAGGAAGCACTGTGCCTCTCCCATCTGGCTCATAGTTATTCACACACCCACATGGCCCCGCAGTCTGTGCAAGGATTGGACAGGCTCCCTGCCTGCCTCAGAGAGGTGCTTGGCTGCTGGTCGGGAGTCACTCAGGTAAGTCTCCTGGCCAAAGCTTGCCTCTGGCACCCCACCTCTGCCTTTCCCTCCTAATTCTCGGCCCCTCCCACTTCACATATCCAAACTCTTAGTTCTCTTCCTGTATTCAAGTATGCAAGAAGCTATTCATGGTCAGAAACCCTCACCCCCTTATTTGCCCACTCAGCCACTCTCTAAATTAACTTTTCTTTAAATATCTCATGAGTAGTTGGCTAATACAGTGTCCCAGATCACACCTGCTTCCTTCACCCAAAGTCCTTCCCAGACTCTTCTTTCCCTCCTGCATCCCAAACCCTCACCCAAAACTCCCTTCTTCTTCCAGTGTCCATCCTATACCCTGTATCTCTTGCTTAATGTCTTGGAAGAGTGCAGCCCTCCACCACTTTCCAAAATCTTGGAGTTCCCTCCTCCGCTCCCCCACCATCAAAATGAATTGCCCACCCCTGGTCTAGTGGATATAGTTCAGTGAGAGTCAATAACTGAAAGCTGCAGCTGGAGAATTTCAGGCTAGAGAGGAGGCACAAATATTTGATGGGTAAGAGGATTAGCTGCTGAAACAAATGAGCAAAGAACTGGTGGGTTTTCCATCTCTTGATGTCTTCAAATCAACACTGGGCGACTTTCTAGAAAACATGCTGTGGGGGAACAAACTTTGAGCCTGGGTAGCTGGGCTAAGTGTAATCGCTTGTGCAGCAGAGGGGACAGACTGCATGGCTAAGGATAGTTTCTGTTGCCATGAATCTGAATTTTAAGGTTTTATCCTGCAAACGCTCAGCACACGTGTTTAATAATATGTATCTGAATACTCATATTAACTTCACTTCCTGTCTGTTGTGGAGAGAGTTTATAAAGTCTGTCAGATGAGAGAACCAAAGTTTGGGCTGCAAATCAATGCATGAAGACTAAGGATTATAAATACTACAGCCCAAATTAAATTTAACCTATGTCCATGTTCAGGCAGATGAATATGTGGCTTGTTAGCAGAAACACTAGGTGCTGAGAACTGAATCCCATTGTTGCAGGCAAGGTAATGTAACTGAAGCCAGGTATTGAGAGAAATCAATATAGCTTTTGGATCTAACTTGTGTGTGGTGTTTATGGAATATCTAGAACCAGCGTAGAGTCCAGCATGTTTTACATCGGGGACAGAGTCTGGACAGAATTGGGGTGTGGAAAGGATTAAAACCCTTTTTGAAATGTCTCCAATTCCCCTTCTCCCCCTGCCAGGCTGCAGAACACCCATGTTTGACTCCAGCTCAGCCCCTGGCCTGCAGAGCCAGGGACAGGAAATGGCCGTGGTGGAGCCAGTGAACTTTGAGGAGGTGGCTGTGTATTTTTCTGAGGAGGAATGGGCTCTGCTGGACCCGGGCCAGAGAGCCCTCTACAGGGATGTGATGCAGGAGAATTACGAAGCTGTGAGCTGGCTGGGTGAGGATTCCTGTCCCCTTGTGTAACAAAAGCTGGGTGTGCTCTGGAGCAGCTGGGTTGTGTTTGGTTCAGGGTCCTTTATTGCCCAAACCCCCAATATCAGCAATATCTGCCCCAGTAATCCTGGGTCCTGTGTGAGAGGAGGTTCAGTGACATAATAGTGGTGCTGCTCTTCCCACAGCCAAGGTCTCATTGTGGTTCCCACCATCTTGCCCATTTTGTGCATTGGCCAGCGGTGTCAGTGGAAGGGCCCAGGCAGGTACCAGAGTTGTGGGACTGGGTGCAGCTGCTCTTAGTGTCTGCAGGGTCCCCTTGTGCTATTGTGCTGAGCCCCTGGAAGGAAGGTGCCAACTCAGAGTCCTTCCCTGCCTCTGGTAGATTCTGTGTAAGCCAGAGGGGCACCAAATGGCAGGCTCGACTGGCCACAAGAGGAGGGCTGCTGCTGCTGGCAGAGTCGAACCAAGGCTGCAGAAGGGGAGCTGAGCTGCAGGAGCATCTATGAGCAGCAGAGAAGCAGCCCAGCCTGTCTCCACTTTGGCTGGCCACAGAAACAGGCCAGCACTGCCCTGGCTGTCTGCAGGACTGACAGCTGTTGTGGACAGCTAACAGGGCCTACCCAGGCACAGTCAGTCAGTATCAGGAGTGTGGAGCATAGGCAGGGCCTGAAGTGGCCAGCTAAGGATTCATTTTCCTGATCAGACAATTCCCCTGTCTCCTTCTGGCTCAAGTAGAGCATCTGAGCCCAAGAGCAGGGCAATTCCATCCCCCAGTCAAGAGCTTTGTGGGCAGAGCCCATAGGGCTCTAGAGCTGTGCTGGATCCTTTCCCTCCCAGCCCTAGAGACCTGACATGTGTCAGCTCAAATATGAGTCCTGGCTAGGGGTGTCTGTCAGTCCTGAAAGTCCTAGAGCTCTCCTCTTATGAGCAGCGTGTTCCTGTCCTGCCCAAGTATGGAACAGGCCCTACAGGAGACTGAGTTGTATCCTGCAGAGTGCAGCAGAGCGCTCAGTTCCCCATGGGAGTCTTCTGGGCTATTCCCAACATGGTAGTGGTACAGGGGCAGGATGGAATTAGTGTGTCCTGGGATCTTGTACCAGCCAGAGACCAGTCTCTGGAAGGTTGGGAAGGAGCCTCTCTGGGTAGGAGACTCAGATCCTGGCTTTAGAAGCAGGAATGGGACAGACCTTAATGAACAAGATTAGCACTTGGTTAATTTCTCTCGAAATAGGATTTCAAGTCTCCAAAGCTCATGTGCTCTCCTGGGTGGAGCGAAGGGAAGAGCTGCAGATCCCGGATCTCCAAGACTGTGAGGAAGGGGAGATCATCAGTGACACCCACACAGGTGAGATATCAGCTAATCTGACTCAAACCAATTTCTGTGTTTGCATAGCAGATGTTGCTTCTGTGTTTTCATCAAGTCTGACTGGCCCTTCAGCCTGTCTCAACTCCAGTCTGAGAGTGCCGGATGGGGAAAGAGTGATTGGGGAGCAGGGTGAACTCAGCTCATGATTATTGAATATTTCCAGCTGTTCTTTGGGTTTGTCCCCCATTTTCTGTTCACCATTCAGAATTTTTCTTTCAGCTCAGTTCAGGGAATTACTCCTGTGTGGTTTCTCTCTTCATCCCAGCAGGTGATGGGATGCTCAATGAGAACAGTGAGAGGAATCTTCAGGAGGAAGGACCTGAGCAAATGGCTCCACTTGGGCTATTAGTGGAAAGATGTGAAGGGCATGTTTCTCAGAGTCCTGAGCAAGGAGAGACTTGTGAGAGTCAGTGTAGTCTACAATGGCAGCAGGGAAACCGTCCAGGAGCAGGACAGGATAAATCCAGTCAGAGGATCAGAAGGTTGAAAACAAACACAGAAACTGTTCAAAAGAAAATCCCCCATCGACATTCACCTTGTGCTTGCAGTGACAGTACAACTCCTGTTAAACATGAAAGAGCCCAAACAGGAGAGAAACCCTTCAGCTGCTCTGACTGTGGAAAAAACTTCAGAAAGAACTCAAACCTTGTTATCCATAAGAGAGCCTGCACAGGGGAGAAACCCTTCAGCTGCTCTGACTGTGGGAAAAGCTTCAGTCACAGGTCAGGCCTTGTTAGACATAGGAGAGACCACACAGGAGAGAAACACTTCAGCTGCTCTGACTGTGGGAAAAGATTCAATGACCTGTCACAGCTTGTTATCCATAGGAGAGTTCACACGGGAGAGAAACCCTTCAGCTGCTCTGACTGTGGCAAAAGCTTCAGTCAGACCTCAACCCTTGTTAGACATAGGAGAGTCCACACAGGAGAGAAACCCTTCAGCTGCTCTGACTGTGGGAAAAGCTTCAGTCAGACCTCAACCCTTGTTAGCCATAGGAGAGTTCACACGGGAGAGAAACCCTTCAGCTGCTCTGACTGTGGGAAAAGCTTCAGTCACAGGTCAGGCCTTGTTAGACATAGGAGAGTCCACACAGGAGAGAAACACTTCAGCTGCTCTGACTGTGGGAAAAGCCTTAGTCGGCGGTCACACCTCGTTACGCATAGGAGAACCCACACACAAGAGAAACCTTTCAGCTCCTGTGACTGTGGGAAAAGGTTCAGTGACAGGTCACAGCTTGTTATCCATAGGAGAGCCCACACAGGAGAGAAACCCTTCAGCTGCTCTGACTGTGGGAAAAGCTTCAGTCAGACCTCAACCCTTGTTATCCATAGGAGAGCTCATACAGGGGAGAAACCTTTCAGCTGCTCTGAGTGTGGGAAAAGCTTCAGTCGGAGGTCACAGCTTGTTATCCATAGGAGAGTTCACACGGGAGAGAAACCCTTCAGCTGCTTTGACTGTGGGAAAAGATTCAATAACCGGTCACAGCTTATTATCCATAGGAGAGTTCACACGGGAGAGAAACCCATCAGCTGCTTTGACTGTGGGAAAAGCTTCAGTTACAGGTCATACCTTGTTATCCATAGGAGAGCCCACACAGGAGAGAAACCCTTCAGCTGCTTTGACTGTGGGAAAAGCTTCAGTCGGAGGTCACACCTTGTTAATCATATTAGAGTCCACACAGGAGAGAAACCCTTCAGCTGCTCTGACTGTGGGAAAAGATTCAATAACCGGTCACAGCTTGTTATCCATAGGAGAGTTCACACGGGAGAGAAACCCTTCAGCTGCTTTGACTGTGGGAAAAGCTTCAGTCGGCGGTCATACCTTGTTATCCATAGGAGAGCCCACACAGGAGAGAAACCCTTCAGTTGCTCTGACTGTGGGAAAAGCTTCAGTCAGAGGTCATACCTTGTTATCCATAAGAGAACCCACACAGGGGAGAAACCCTTCAGCTGCTCTGACTGTGGGAAATGCTTCAGTGACAGGTCATACTTTGTTAGACATAGGAGAGCTCACACAGGAGAGAAACCATTCAGCTGCTCTGATTGTGGGAAATGCTTCAGTCAGAGGTCACACCTTGTTAGTCATAGGAGAGCTCACACAGGAGAGAAACCCTTCAGCTGCTCTGACTGTGGGAAATGCTTCAGTCAGAGGTTGCAACTGGTTAGACATAGGAAAACCCACATGCAAGAAACCATTCAGCTGTTCTGACTGTAGGAAATGCTGCAGTCAGAGGTCACAGTTTGTTGTCCATAAGAGAACTCTCACAAGAGTGAAATCCTTCAAGTGCTCTGACTTTGGGAAATGTTATTGCGAGATTTCAAGCCTTGTTGCATGTCATTGAAGCCACACATTTGAGAAACCCTATAGTGGTGGTGAGCAAAATTTTCTCTGATGGCACAATCTAGCCTGCCTAAGGCTTTGATCCTGTCCACAAGGTAATGCCAGGCCCCACCTCCAAATGAGTATGTGCTGAGGGGGAAGGAGCTTAGCCCCACCCCTTCGTTGTGTTGTGTAACTTCTAGAGAGGAGGCAGCGCTAGGCTGAGTCCTTGCCACACAACCTGAGGCTGGCATTAGAGGCACTGCTGCCACTGCACTGCTGGCCTCCAGGGCTACATGGCCATGTCAGGGGTGCCTCTGCATGGCTGCAGCAGTAGCATCTCTGGCCCTGGATTGAATGGCTATGTCTACACTGGCATGATTTTCCGAAAATGCTTTTAATGGAATTTTTTCCATTAAAAGCATTTTCGGAAAATTGTGTCTAGATTGGCAATCTAGACGTGCATTTCTGCAAAAAAAGCCCCGATCACCATTTTCGCGATAGGGGCTTTTTTGCCGAAAACAGTACTGTGTTGTTTACACTGGCCCTCTTGCGCAAATCATTTTCACAAGAGTGCTTTTGCCCGAATGGGAGCAGAACAGTATTTCCGCAAGAACACTGATGATCTTACATGAGATTGTCAGTGTTCTTGCGGAAATTCAAATGGCCAGTGTAGACAAGTGGCAAGTTTTTCCACAAAATCAACTTGCCAGTCTATGCACAGCCATTGGTTGCAGCAGTTGTGCCTCTGGTGTCCGGGGCTGGTCCTGGTCTTTGTGGCTGCTGCTGCAACAGCAGAGCCTCCCTCCGGGGTGACCAGGACAGTGTGGCTGCAGATGTTGCTGCATGGGGGCCCAAATCCAGGTAATATTTGCTTTCCTCCCCAGATACTCCCTCCCAATCTCCTCAATTCCCTTTCCCCTGGCAGCCAGCACCCCCAACTTGCTCTGGCACCCTCCTTTTTTCTTGTACCCTCCCCCTGGCCAGATAGCTGCCTGCTTCTGCATCCCAGATCCTTCCTCAAGACTCCAACCCTTTCTTCAGCCCCCTGTTACATTATTGGATTTTAAGGTGAGCATACAGATCACTTTCTGTGATCATGGGGAATTGTTTGCTTCAAATTTGGTACAAAGTGGGCCATGTGAGATATCAAATGAAAGCTGATATTGTGTTGATTCTATGTATGGTATTCATGTACTTGTTTGGAGTTTGTATGGGGAGTTATGACTATGGGCTCTGTTGATGCTGTGTATGGACTGCCTGTCATGGGCAAAGAATGTCCAATGAGTGACTATGCTAATCAGTATGGATCCAAGGACAGTGGCTCTCCGGGTGGCCAATACACAGCTGAGGAATGCATGTGGTAAGCTGCAAAGCAGCCAGGTTACAGTGGCTGCTGGCATATGAAACAGGTCACTTGACCATGTGACTAGGTCCAGCTTGGAAGACACCAGGAATGAATATCAAACATCATGAGGGCGGCTCCATCTTGTCTTCAGTCTTGCTACTTATCCCAGATGAAGCCTTGCTAAGGACAGAGACAAGGGGAATGAGTGCTGACCCATCCTGATATACTATGTATGCCAAAGACTTTTATGCTAGCAGTTTTTAACATCTCTGCTAAGATCCTGCATCAAGAATTTGCTGATTGATGTATATAATGTATTAACAACCTTACTCTCAACCTTTTTTTTCTTTTATTAATAAACCTTTAGATTCTAAAGGATTGGTCCCCTATGATCTTGTGGGTAAGATCTAAAGTATAAATTGACCAGAGATTCATCACTGGTTCTTTGGAACCGGGTGAATCTGTTCTGGGTTGGAGAGATTGGGCTCTATAACCTCTCACCTGTGTGTAAGACCAGGGCTGATTGTGGCACAGGAAGAGCTGGGGTATCTGAGAGGTTTTACTTATGTGGCTTCCTATAGGTGGACTGGCAGATAAAGTGCTCTGTATAACTGGTTTGTGGCCTATTTCGGAAAGGTCTCCAGTCAAGGACTGTAAGCAGTCCTGGTTTTGAGCAATTTGACCTGAGTGGATTCCCTCATCAGTGCCCAGACCCAGCCCTGCCCTCTCCAAACCTGTAGACTACTGTTGCTAATGGAAACTCACTGTTAATTACGTAATTAGTCAAGCCATTTTGCTAGGGCTGCATCTGGGGAGTTACATTTAAATTACTGAAGAGATTAAACCTTTTAACTTTCTCATGTTAGTTGATCAAACTTTATTGTATATTATGTAAAATATTTATGTTGAATACATACAAAAAAACCAATGTTTTTACTTATTGTAAGGGTGGAGAACCTTTTTTGTATTGGGAGCCACTCAGCCACAGAAAAATCAGTTGGAGAACACTCGAAGATGTGGCCCCTGACTGAGACACCTCCGTCTTTTGGCATTCACAGGGTGAGGGGAAGAGACAGGGAGCACTGAAGTTCAGGGCTTCTCATAGGCTTCTCATAGGCCAGATTTACTTTTCTGGGGTTCCAGAGTTAGAGGATTTTTTGGATCTCCTTAGGCTCTAGGGTGGAAACAAAAGTTTGCTGACCTGACTCTGCACTGAGCTAGTGCTATGTGCCATGTAGCTTCCTGCAGAGCTGCGGACAACATTTAAGTCCTGTAGTCACTCTCTGACATACCTGAAGAAGGTCTCCAAGAAGCCCTGAGGGTTGGATTGCTGCTGACCTTGGAAGGCAGCCTGAAGAAAGTGCTGTATCAGTAGTAAATGCCTTGATAGGTTTCCTCACCGTATTGTTTTGACAGATGCCCCACCCCTCCCTTAGGCCTTGCTCCCAACCCCACCCGCTTCCACCACCAGGCTACGTCTATACTGGCATGATTTTCCAGAAATGCTTAAAATGGAACAGTTTTCTGTTATAAGTATTTCTGGAAAAAGCGCATCTACATTGGCAGGATGCTTTTCTGGAAAAGCACTTTTCCCAGAAAAGCGTCCATGCCAATGTAGACGCGCTTTTCCGCAAAAAAGCCCCGATCATCATTTTCGCGATCAGGGCTTTTTTGCGGAAAACACTACTGTGCTGTCTACACTGGCCCTTTTCCGGAAAAAGGACTTTTGCCCGAACAGGAGCAGCATAGTATTTCTGGAAAAGCGGCTGATTTCTTACAGTAGATCATCAGTGCTTTTCTGGAAATTCAAGGGGCCAGTATAGACAGCTGGCAAGTTATTCCAGAAAAGCGGCTGCTTTTCCGGAATAAGTGGCTAGTGTAGACACAGCCCCAGTGTTACCAAAAGACAGACAACGTAGAGGATCATGAGTCTTACATGTGTAACATCTTGTCTCCAGAGTAGGTGGAGGTCTATGCATTTTATGCGAGAAGGAAAACAAACCCCCTTTTCCTGGTCTTTGGTCTGTTCTAGTCTTCCTGGCATGGGAGTGGGAGCCTGGGCCTGCCCACTCCACTGGACTCCTCCCAGGGACCCTACAGGAAGAGCAGCTGGCAGGGCTTCTAATACCACTACCTCTCCATGGGCCACTTCACCCACCACTTCCTTTTATTAGCCTCTGCCTTTTATCTTGGGGTTCAGCTTGGCTGTGCTCTGCACCTCTCAGAACTCTACCCCCTGCTGCCTGGGAGGAAACATTCTATAGGGACCGGGAGGCCTTAAGTAGCAACAGGTGCTTAATTAATACCTGTTGCAGGCTGATTCCTAATTAGGCCTTCATTATCTGCCCTGATTACTGGGCTGTATTCAGGTGAGGCTAATTGGGAAACAAGAGGGTATTAACCCCTCCTCCCAATATGGCTGCTTTCTATAGGATTTTGTAGACTCTGTGAGGCCTTGGTAGTTCCCTGCTCTAGGTGTGCTGCACATTCTTCTACTCCCCTTCTCTCTCCTTTTTTGGGTGAGGGGTGCCTGTGGAGTGGGTTGCCTTTTTGTGTCTAGCAGGCCCCGGCTACCATTACATTATAGGCCAGGCCCCCTTTTCCACCTGCTTTTCTAGCTATTGAGGGTGTGTGGGGTCTTTCCTGCCCTGCTTCTGGGTGGGGGGAGCTCTCTCCTATCTCTTTCAGGGACTATTGTCCCCCCCTTTCTCCACTTCAGTAGGCCTGACCTCCACCATTCCTGCTGTTGCTGCTTTCTCTGAGGCAGAGGAGGTAAGGGGGCTGCTTTAGGGCAGCCTCTGGAGTTCTCTCTTCTCCCACAGCTTGTCCTGTGTTGGGAATGTAGGGAATAATTCCGGACACCCTGGCTGTGTCTACTTGATAAAGTATACTTGGTTGCTAGGTGTTTTAATGCAACTGAGAAAAGAACAAATTAATAGTAAAGAGAAATTCATCTCTGGGTTTCATCTTAAGGTTACAGTGTAGAGGGAAGGGCAACCATTGACTTAGTACAGAGAAGTTTAACTAAACAACAAAACAAAGAAAATTACCTGATTACTTCTAAAGAGATATTTCCGGTCTACCCATACTCGTGCTTCAAGGTCCAGTCTATTTCCATGCCCTGTATTCTTTGTAGGTAAGGTAATTCTGCCTAGTTCAATTAATCTTTTTTTCTCCAGCTCCTGACTTAAAACTCACACGAAGAAACATAGCAGGCAGGTATCTCTTCTAATTCAAATGTCAACACTATCTTATTGGTTCTTCTGGCTTCCTGCCCACACTTTCTAGCTACCTTGGTTGAACCTTTTAGTTACTGAATATGGAGATGTTTAGAAAAGGCCAGCACTCCTCCTGTCCGTCACACACCTCTCAAATCACAGACTGGGCCAGACGGGTGGTCCACACTGGCTGTGATTTTTTTTCTGGCAGTTTAGACAAAAACATAATATACCTGCTCACACTAAATTCACTGCTGAATACACAAAGAACTAAACAAGCTCCCCTGTGTGCATGGAACACAATGATTTAGATATAGGGAGAGTTTTAACTGGCTTAGTCCAGAAAACTTTCATGGGAGAGTGCATTAGCCATTTTGTTAGAAGCTCCTGAGATGTGTGGTATGTCAAAGACAAGGTCTTGGGGAGCCAAACTCCACCAAAGGAGTTTCTTGTTAGTCTCTTTGACTGTGTGAAACCACTTCAGAGCAGAATGGTCAGTCTGCAGATGGAAGTGCTGTCTGCAAATACACGGTCATAGCTTCTCTAGAGCGTATATGATGGCATAGCATTCCTTCTCGGAGACAGACCAGTGGCTTTCCTGCTCTGAGAGTTTTTTACTGAAGAACAGAATAGGGCGGAAATGTTGTTCTGGCCAGTATGAAACCCTCTCTCAGTTCTTATCCCAGACATTTGTGTTTCTTTTTCCAATTTATTTTTGCCTAGGACTGTGGTTTTACTGTGCAGAGGTCTTCCCAAGGGCACATCTGCTTCTCCACAGTCCGTGGCTGCCCAGCAGCTTTTGTAACCCTGAGCAAGCACCTTACCAAACTGTCTTTCTTTAGAGGCTGGGCCAGCCAGACTCTGCTCTCAGATCTGGAGGGTAACCAAGAAGAAATAAATTGCTTAATGCAAATAAATGCAAGATTTATTAGATATTACAGGTGATATAAAAAGAAAAGGCAAGAGAAGGCTTATAACATCTCTTTGGATTGCTGGTGACTCCTGACTCCCAGAGCTCGGGGAGAGTGTGAGGGTCTCATAGTTGAGCCATGGGGTTCAGAATCAAACCAGCCCCTATGTGTGGGATGTGCAGTTGTGCTGGAATCTGGTTACTCATGTCCATGGACAATAGGAAACAAACAGTCTGGTGGGCCACACAGAGAATCTTTTTGGAATGATGTACAGGTGACTGAGGCCCCTGTCTTACTGCCTACAGCAAATCCTCCAGGTACTGCACAGTACTGGGTGGACACAGTGTCACTTGTGCAGCAGCAGGCCACAGAATCTCACCCACCCCCTCCTAGAATAATCCTCTCACCTATATCTAAGATATTGAAGCCTTCAAATAGTTTGAAGACCCCAAGATACAGAGAATCCTCCAGCTGTGATCTGTACCCCATGCTACAGAGAAAAGCGAAAAAACCTTTGGGTTTTGAACAGACACTTGAAGGTACAGGAGGCCTGGGCCCCTGCAGCTTTCTGCCTTGCCAGGTCTGACATTTTGAGAAGTCCAGTAGAAAGAGAGAAGGGCCACTGGAGGGGCTTAGCCCCTGGCTGGCTCTACCTGTGAACAGCAGGAAGGAGACACCCCTGCCCCTGGGGAATGTGGTGCTGGGTGTGAGTCCCAATGCTCCCCGTGCAAAGAAAAAATGAAGGGGAGGGGCTCCTATGCTCTACCCTTGCAGAATCACCCACCTGAGAGAACAAAATCAGTTTGTGGCCTATTGTGCACAATGGGGAATACGAATGTGACGGGAGAGGCTGTGGACGGCAGAGACCCAGCACGTCCCCTGTCTTGTCACTAGAAACACCCTGCTGTGCTGAGGGTAATGGGGCTATTCCCAGGCAGGTATCATCTGTGCACTGTAGGCTCCAGCTGTTCAGTGATGCTGCCTCAGCTTCACCAGGGTCCTTTAGATCTTCAGCCTAACGCTCTCCCCAATGAGCTATTTTGGCAGATGCACCCTCAGCTCTGAGTCTGCTACTTCTCTCTCAGGGCGTTTTTCTCCTCAGGAGTGCACAAGAGAGA
This sequence comes from Pelodiscus sinensis, assembly GCF_052426305.1. Taxonomy (NCBI): domain Eukaryota; kingdom Metazoa; phylum Chordata; order Testudines; family Trionychidae; genus Pelodiscus; species Pelodiscus sinensis. Next base: position 24,296,270 of record NC_143070.1, read on the forward strand.
AGCTGTTGCCGCTGGCCCTGCAAGGCAAGATGAGCTTTGCCTGCTCCCCTCAGCCTGACTCCCTACTTGGTCCCATTTCCGCTTCCCTTCCCAGTCTGACCCAGTTGCCAAAAGGGGCTGCAGCTGCTGATGACAGGGAAGATGCTGGGAGGCAAGATGCTGGCAACAAGAGATTCCAGATGCTTCTTTGCTCTGGTTCTCAATGTGCCATGCCGGCTGCCAGCCACCTTGACCAAACCTCAGACCAGCTGGACTAGCAGCCCACATCACAGCGAGTCACTAGTGGCCCAATCAGACAAGAACGTTTGGCAGCTACAGAGGTGCCTTTGTGAAAAGGCCACTTGTGAGTAGGGTTCCTATAGGCTGACTAGCACAGTTGATTAGAGCATGGTGCTACTAATGCTCAAGGTATGGGTTCAAGCCCCATGTTGGCCACAAGGCTGCTTAGATATCTGCTATGGACAAGGGAGCAGAAAACAAGCAAAAGGCAGAGAGCTTTGCAGGAAGCAGGCCAAAGAGCTGGTATGGAGAGGCTCCTGTACTTACTGCATGGCTAAAAGGGCCTTAGCCTGGCATGCTTTCCCCACTAGCAGATAAAACTCTTCTCTTCCCTCCATTCTCCCCAACGGGGTGACCTGATGCCTAAATTGCTGCTGTAGTAGCTATCCCAAAGCTCCCCAGCCCAAACCACAGCGAGGCCTCAATATGTTCAGGCCTGCAGCATGTGCCCAGCACACAGAGCTGCTGCCAACTGCCTGGCCACCTGCTTCAGTGGCCAAACAGCTGCCCCTGAACCCACTCCTGCTCAAGTCTCCCCTGCCCCAATCCTCTGGCTTCTCCCCATAGCTGCCGATGTCCCTGCACATGTGGCAGTGGGACCACCTGAGGCAGGTGCCAGTCCCATCCCTGAGCCCCCCTTCTTCCCCTTTCCACCAGCCTCTCCCCAGTTCTACATTCTACATTCCCCACATAAAAACACAAATTTTGTTCTTTCAATGGAAAAGTCCTGTTTGTTTTACCAGCAGGCAAAGGGGGAGAGGAAAGTGGGAAGGGCAGGCAGTGGAAGGTGCGTGTGGGGGAAGGCACAGAGGGGCAATGCAAAGTGCACTTGTGGGGATGCCCAGGGGAGAGTCCCCTCCTCCCCTCAGCTGTATGCAGCAAGAGCCCCTGGAGCCCCTGCCTCTCAAAGGTGAGCAACCTGCTCTCCACTACCCCCAGGCCCATGGGTCTGAGAGGAGTTTCTCTGGTTGCTTGGAGAAGGCCCCATCTTGGCAAAGGGATGAGGAGGCCCAGACCTGCCCCTGTGGGCACCTCCCCACCTGTGTAAATCTTGCTCTTAGTGACCCAGCCCCCTGATGGGAGCCATGGCCTTGCTGGGGCCTGGAGTCAATGTGTAAGTGAGACAGTCTGGTGCAGAGAGAGCAGATGAAGAAATTGCAGCTTGTGGGGCTCTATGGTATAATGGAAAAAGTTTTGGGTATCTAAGCTGTGGTGCTCAGTGTGAATCAGACTAATCATGCAAAGATTTTTTTAAGTTCAAATCCCACCAGAGTCACTTTACCTTCATGAGCAGTTTTTACTAAACAGGCAACCTCTTCAAAGGGGCCCAAGAGAAGGGAAGAAAACTGGCTGCCCCCAGGGGCTATACGTTTCCTCACCACAGGGAGGCTTGTTTGCATCCAGCACACACAAGGAAGTGATGGAGGGGAGGAGAAAGAGTACGTCCAGCTGCCTTTTGGGGGTTGAAGGTTCTGCTCAATGTTTCCTGAGGCTGCCCCTTTCCAGAAGTGTTAGGGAGGAAAATGCTGCTGCCATGTTGCCACCTCTGCCTCTCCCTGACATTCATGGATGTTCTTTTCTGGTGCTCTGTGTCTGTTCTCTGCTTCACCCCTTTCCCCTCCCGTGATCCTGCCTGGCTCTGGCTCCCTCCCAGCCATCTGGTTGCCTCCAGGCACTTCCCCAAGTTAACAACTCAGCTATCTCCATGGCTTTGCTTCTGCTAGGCAAAGGGAGGCTGTCAGGTCCCAGCATCTTTCTGCCCAACCAGAGCTGGCTTTTGGGAGACCAAGTAGGGAGAGAGAGGGGCCACTGGAGGCCCTTAGCAAGGAAAACCCTCTTGTGCAATGCCGTTATTCCTGAAAATAATTGGCGTAATGGTATTGCGCAAGAGGGTTTTTCTTGTGCAAGAAGGGGCAATGTAGACAGCTCCTTCTGGCGCATGAGCCTCTTCTGCAAAAATGGTTAATTAGGTATGCAAATGAGGTTCAGTGATATTCCATGCTTAGCCTCATTAGCATACTTCTGACGTAAGAAGCCGTGAGTGCAGACATAGCCAGACTGAGCTGGGTGCAGATAAATGAGGGATGTTTCAGCTACATGTGAATGGATCCATCTAGCAACCACTGCCAGCCACACATAATGGGGGAAAGGGGACTTCAGCCAAGGAAGGAGTGACCCTATGCTGTACTCAGATGCTCAATAAACCCTCCTGTGTCACACTGGCTGGGAGTGGCTCTGGGCTAGACAACAGGGCTGTGTCATTCCTTATGGGAGCGGGAGACCCTTGGAGACCAGAGCGAGTGGACTCCCCAAAAGGGGCACAGAGTGAGAGACAGGCAGTTGGAGGCTCAGAGAGGGGTGGTCCCAGGAGGCAGAGGGACACCAGTGACTGTCAGCTGGCACTTAGCTCCTTGCTTCTCTTCCCCTGCTTCACCTATCAAGGTGTCTCCGCCTGCCCCATGCTGAGAGCCAGGCCCAAGCAGCAAAGAGGCGGCTAGATCCACTTGCCGCCAGGGTCTCACCACCCATCTTCTTCCCTGCCATGGGCAGCCACAGCCGCAGCCCCTTTTGGCCACTGGGTCAGTCCCAGAAGGGAGGCAGGAATGAGGCCAAGTAGTGAGTCAGGCTGAGGGGAGCAGGTAAAGCTCATCTTGCCTTGCAGAACCACTGGCAACGGCTTCGCTGTTGTGCGCTGTTGTGGGAGTCTAGAAATCTTCCCCTAGATCTAATTCCCCTCCCGCAATTTCCCATTTGGAGGGCACCAGTCAAGCAAAGGGAGGGCTCTGGGGTCTCAAGCAGAACAGAGTGTTGGGGGGGGTGCATGTCTATTTGGGGTAGGTTCCTCACTCCTGCACGCCAGGCACACTTATTCCTGCGACGCACAACAGCTGCGTCTAGACTGATTTTCCGCAAATGCTTTTAATGGAAAAGATTTTCAGTTAAAAGCATTTGCGGAAAAGAGCGTCTAGATTGGCACGGATACTTTTCTGCAAAAGCACTTTTTGTGGAAAAGCATCCATGCCAATCTAGATGTGGTTTTGTGCAAGAAAGCCCCGATCGCCATTTTCGCGATCGGGGCTTTTTTGCGCAAAACAATACCGCACATTTGCACAAGAGGGCTTTTGCCCGAACGGGAGCAGCATACCATTTCCACAAGAACACTGACAATCTTACATGAGATCGTCAGTGTTCTTGCAGAAATTCAAGTGGCCAGTGTAGACAGCTGGCAAGTTTTTCCGCAAAAGCATCTGCTTTTGCGGAAAAGCTTGCCAGTCTAGATGCAGCCCTAGGGAACATCTGCAGAGACAGAGATCTAGAGCACTTTTTGGCACCTATGCGGTTTGGTTAGAGCTGAGTGGGACCTTTGTTTTTGTGGAAAAACTTGCCAGTCTAGACGCAGCTGACGTGTCGCAGGGATAAGCGTTAGCCCCAGGAACAAGCACCGTCCTGCAGAAGAGGCACCCCTGCTATGGAGCCAACAAACCCAGGCACCACCCAGCTTAGGTTCCCCAAGGGCACTGACACAGACTCCTGGCACAGAAGAATTCCAAGTCTTGGTTCTGACGGCCAGTGGTTTCCCTTCTTCTGCTTGTTGTCAGCTCACTGCAAAACACCTTGCAACTGTAGGTGAGGCTGAGTGTGTATAAATCCAGCTGTGCTGTTGAACGGCTATTAGGTAGGGAAAGAGAGGTGCCCTCTTGGCCTACTGGAGCAACACACACATGTAAGAAAACTGCAGCTGAAGTTACCTATGTGGGTGACAGGATGGCCAAGTGGTCTAAGGCACTGGACTCAAGATACTGTCTTTCCATCATTTGTGTGTTCTGGTCTCCAAGTGGAGGTGTGGGTTCAAATCCCCCTTCTGACACAGCCTCCATTTTCTATCAAGAGAAGTGGCCTCATTTTGCTGTCTCCCCTGACACTGTAAGAGGACTTGCTTAGCATTTCTCTTAGGATGCATCTACACAGCAGCATTACTTGGGAATAACAGACATTATTCCGAAATAGCAATATGAGCATCTACACAGCAATTCCATTATTCCAACTTCTGTAACACTCCATGCACTGGAATGGGTTACCTAGGCAAGTAGTGGAGTCTCTATCCCTAGAGGTGTTTAAGTCCCAGCATGACAAAGCCCTGGCTGGGTTGATTTAATTGGGATTGATCCTGCTTTGGGCAAGGGGCTGGACTTGATTGCCTTCTAAGGTCTATGATTCAATGATTCTATGATCCAGACCAATGGACTGAGGAGCCAGGAGATTTCCAGGCTGAAGATAGCCAAGCCCACAGGCACAGACAAAGCAAAGTCTCAGCTACTTCCTGCTCAGCCCAGCGGGGTCTTTGTGTGGCCCCCAGACTAAGTTTGCCATTGGCCAGGCACAGAGGCACAGATTCAGCAACACTCACAAGCCCCACAGGAGGGGGCTGGTTTGATGCTTCACCCCATGGCCCAGCAACCGGGGAAATCCACACACACCGCTGGGCACCTCAGGGAGGCGATGCTTCCCCACTGGACAGCACAGAGTCTGAATGTAGAACAGAAACCTTTAATGAAAGAAGGCGAGAAGTAACATGGCATTCGCCCAGGAAAATACCACAAGCAGGGTTCAGAACCAACCCACAAGTAAGTCCCCGCTCAAGGGGATTGAACAATGTCCTTTGCCATTAAAGAAAGTGCCCCATTCACATGCCCAAACTTTCTTTGTACCCCACTCACAGTTGCATCCCTTGCTCAGGGCAGATAAGAACTTGGAAGTGATTTTCAGAGCTCACCTCCCACTCTTGGGAGGTGGGCATAAGGCCTCTCACTCACTCTGCTGGCCACTCGCCACTGCTTCTACCGGCTGCTTGCTGGCCACTTCCTCCAGCCACCCTGCTGGCTACCTGCTGCTGTTCTTACTAGCCACTCCTACGAGCTACCTGCTGTTACCCCTACTGCCCACCTGCTGGCTGCTCCCACCAGCACTGTTCCTACCAGCTATCTTCTATTTCTCCTACCGGCCACCCTGCTGGCTGCTTGCTCCTACCTGCTTCTATGATGGGTTTGGCAGATTCAAATCCTGCTCGTATTGAGTCTGTGTTTTGGTCACTCCCCTATCAAAAAAAGCACAGGTACTCTGCAGGCTGGACACTCTCTTGCACAAGAAGTCTGTAGTGTAGACATAGCCTCAAAGACACCCATGGCCTGGTTGCCTGGAATCTTGTTTGTGAGGTTTACCTTTGAGGGCAGAAGGGATTGAGGGTCCCATCTGGGAGTGTCCCCAGGCTGCAGCAGGCAGGCAGTGTTACAGGAGAAATTGGCACTGAACTGAAGAGATCTCTGGCAGAAGCAAAGCTGCAAACACCTGATGAGGATGGGATTTGAACCCACACATGCAGAGCACACTGGATTAGCAGCCCAGCACCTTAACCACTCGGCCACCTCATCTGAGCTGTAGGTGTGCCTTTCAAACTACAGAAAGTCAGTGTTGCCGGGCCCCTTTGTACCACTCACGGGCTGGCTAAGGACACCCAGGCTACGTCTACATTGGCATGATTTTGCGCAAATACTTTTAACGCAAGAGTTTTTGCGTTACAGCATTTGCACAAGAGAGCGTCTACACTGGCACGTGCTTTTGCGCTAGAGATGTGCTTTTGCGCAAAAGCATCCGTGCCAGTGTAGACGCTCTCTTGGGTAAGAAAGTGTTTAGCTTTCTTGCACAAGAAATTCATGTTGCCTGTCTACTCTGCCCTCTTGCACAAGAAAGCTTATTCCTCATTGGGAGAGGAATAACTCTTCCGGAAGAAGCCCTGTTGTACAATGCTATACTGTAAATTTACTTCTGGAAGAATGCTCGTGCAGTGTAGACAGCTGGCAAATTTTTGCAGAAGAATGTCTGATCTTCCGCAAGAAGCTGCTAGTGTAGACGTAGCCCCAGTGTCCTGTCTGCCCACAGTGGCCAATGCAGGTACCCCTGAGGGAATGAACAAAACAGGGATCCCCAAGTGATCCACCCCCGGTCACCCATTCCCAGCTTCTGGCAAACAGAGGTTCAGGACACCCTCCCTGCCCATTCTGGCTAGTAGCCATTGATGGACCAATGAAGACTCTGGTCAGTTTTCCCTGCCCTGTCCATGCCGTGCTTCCTCTTTTAGAAATGGGAGAACGTTCACTCCCCACCCAATGGGCCTGTTCAGACCATCAGGCCCTAGGCTGAGCAAGTCACAGCAGGTTTATCCCACCCTGCCCCCTCCCTGTGTATATCCTGCCCCTCGCCAACTGCAATAACCCACCTGTAGCTCCCCACACAATCCCCTACCTGAGCTGGCTCCACCACAGCCATTTCCCTGCGCTGCCTCCTGGAAATTGGGACGATCCCGAGCAAAATGGGGACATGAGTCTTCAGCCTGTCAGGGTAAGAGGGGTGTTTGGGGAGTTTTCCAAAGGGCGTTGGGTCCATTTCACACCCCACTTCCCACAGGCTCCCTCCCTGAAGACAGACACTCTAGGCTGTGCCATGCTGGGAAACCCTCAATCGTGCTGCAGCAATACAGGCCTGACACCTCCCCCCAGGCTCTTTTACACCCTCCCAGGGACAGAGTCTCTGAGACAAATGCTAGAAAAGAGCAGAAGTTCCAAACCTGCCTCTCTGGGGGATTCTCTGACAGTGTCCCTGAGGACAGGAAGTCCCCCACCCCGGTCACATGGAGACTGGGAGGGGCAGGAACTGGCTTTTCCTTCCTGCCCCTTGCTCCCAAGACAATCTGCCCAGGATGACCTATGAATGGGTCTGGGCAGCTTGGGGGCTGGGAACCTCTCTCCCTACTTTCTGCACCTGCTGCCTCTTCTGCTCTATCCAGTCCCTCTCCTGCCCTCTCCCCTGTGCGGGGAGCGCTGGTGCCTACGTGTCCATGAGCATTTGCCCTCCAGTGGGATCTTGGCTGTGTTACTGAGACCTGCAGACATACAGGGGCTTCCCTCCCCTCGGGCACAAACTCAGGCTGGAATAGGCTGAGTCACTTTCCTGCCTCTCCCGAGCTTTGTCCCCCGTTCTCTCCCCGTCACCGGCCGCTGATGCCAGCAAAGCCTGGGACTGCCGCAAGGGGCCAGTAACAGGCACCAGGGAATGTACCCAGCCAGAGTGGGGCCAGAGGGGCCGCAGGGAATGTCTCCCTGCTACAGACCCACCTGAGCGCCTAGATCAGGGTGTCAGAGGCAGTATTATCTGACCCAGGGAACTCGGCCAGCTCTGGGGCTTTGTACCCTGAGCAGACAGACACCAGCCTCCTCTGCCTGTGCTGAAACCAGGGACCCCTCCCCACATGCCTGAGCCCCTCTGGGCTGCCCCCCACTCCCCAGGGACAGTTCAGCAGATGCAGCTTTGGTTCGCTGGGCTGGAATCACTAGACCTGAACCAGACCCGGAGAAGCAGGATTTTTAAGTGACCAGGAACCAGACTCGACCCATCATTTGTCTTGTAACTCGGAGAAACTGAGCTGGGCAATCCCAGCGCGGTAGCGTGACTCCGGTTTGACACCGAATCCTGGGCACCAATCACCCAGCAGCCGCGCGTCCCCCCAGGTGCCGAGAGGGGTTTTAACAGGGACGTTCAATGGGGAGCCGTGCGCTGGGGGGGGGCTGCCCCGGGTATTTGCCTTGGAACTGCTGCGCCCTGAGACCCGAGGGAAGTTTCCCGCCCCCGGCTGGCGAGAGCAGCTGCAGGGAAGCAGATTCGCAGGCACAGCCCCGCCCCCCAGTGTCCCGGTCCCAGCTCCGCCCCTAGAATTCTCGCTCCTCCTGCACGTGGGCGGGGGCGGGGCCGGGCAGCTCCCGGTCTGAGCTACGCCCTGGCTCAGGCCCCGGACCGGAGTCACTGACCCGCTGCGCATGCGCGGCCTGACGCCCCTCCCCCCCAATTCCGTATGGGCGGGGTGTTCAGCTCGCCCGCCCGCCCGTCACGCCCCGCCCCTGCTCTGGCCCCGCCCATCCCCGCACGCGGCAGGGGGAGCCGTTGGGTCCGTTACTCGCTGCGCTGCAGCTTCCGCTTCCGGGCAGAGGCGCCGCCGAGCTGGAGGAATCGGAGGAGCCGAGGTGGGCGCGGAGGCCAGGGGGGGTTTGCCCTGGGGAGGCTCTAAGATCACGTGACACCGACCCCACCTGCAAACCGTTTCTAACGTCTCGTGGGGCATCCCAGTGCGCGCATGCGCAATGTAATACCTGGGGGGGGGCGGGGCGATGATGCGGGTCTCGCGCTGGGGTTGACTCGTGGGAGCCTGGTGCCCGCTGGTTCCCGGCCCCTCCCCCCTCCCGGCCCCAGGAGCCCCGCCCCCCCAGCCAGCCCGGGAACGAGATTTCCTAGATGGGGGGGGAGAAGGGCCCCCGCGGGTCGGATCCAATCAGGGCCTGGGGGTGGGGGGAGCCCCCGGCCAGTCAGGGCTTTGGGGGAGGAAAGCGGGGGGGGGGGGCGCTTTGAAGCCAGGCGCGCGGTGCCTAGTGGGAAGGGGGCAAAGGGGGGGGTCCCCTCCGGACGAGCTGTGCTCTGGGATGGGAAAGCCCAGAAGCGCCCTGGCCCCGCCCCGCCCGGATTAGGCCCCGCCCCTTCTGGGCCAGCCGGGGGGGCCGCTGTAAGAAATTTTTGAAGTGGCCCCGGGCCAGAAATTGTTGCCCACCCCTGTCCTAGTGTCTCGTGTGTCAGTCCCTGCGGGCTGACAGCGATATTGCTCCATTGCCGTGTGGGGGCTGCTAGAAGGAGCCTCCGAGCTCTTCAGTGCAGAGCTTGTGGCAATGAGAACCCCTTAGGCCATGTATCTGTTGAAGCAGCTTATCCCATAGCGTGTAAACTCAGGGGTGTAGGACAGTGGTTCCCAGCCTGTGGTCAGCAGACTCCTAGTGCTCTGCAATGGTGCTGTATGGGGTCTGTGAAAAGTTTAAAATACAGATTAAAGTAAATGTACCGTGTACAAAACACTTATGTATTTGAATTAATAATATTGTACGTTGTGTAATTATAAATATATATTTAATATTTTATTTCCGTGATCGTGTTTTCAAATAATGGAGTGTTTGAAAACACCTATTTTGTTTGGCGGGAGGGGTGTCCGTACAATTTTAATAGATTGAAAAGGCATCCATGTGCTCAAAGAAGTTGGGAGCCCACTGCTGCTGGAGCTTTCTTTTGCTTCTGTTTTTGTCCAGGGCCTAGTGGAATGGGACCCCTTGTGCTATGCTTAGGTCTATTAGATGCTGTGACTACTCATTTTCTTTGAATGCTTGTTTGGTTTATATGATTTCTGGTTGTCTATCTTGTGTCATATTTGGCGAGACCCTCTGACAGGTAGCAGGAGTTGTCTTGATCAAGAGCTTGGTTGTGCCAACCGGTGTCTTGCTCCCCCTCTCGTGTGATGGCCTGGGCTCTAATGTGAAGTGAAATGTGGATCATCCTACACTTGTCAGCTGGAGCATATATAAAGCCAGCAGGTGTAACTGAACCTGGGACTGCATTAGTCTCTTGCATGGCCTGGACTTCCAGGATCCACGCATGGCTCAGCCTGGATCCCCTTTAATGGGTATGTCAAAGTGTCCCAATTTATCCAGGTAGATTCAGGTATCGCTTTAATTCAATCGGGGTACCATTAGGTGTCTGATTAAATACATGAAATAATGATCCTGCCTGATGGTGTGAATCTCTGAGCCTTAGACTCTCATCCTGCAAACATTCAGCAGCTCCATTTAATTTTAAGCGTCTGAATGTTTCACTTCTGCCAATTTAGTCCTGAGGAGAGCACCTAGGTCTCTGCTGCAAATAAATGGATGAAAACTAGGGGTTTGAAATATAGGAGCCTCAATGTAGACACTTACATCCATGTTCAGGCAGTTGAATACAGGGCTTGTTTTTCAGAACTCCTCGGTGCTCAGAATCAAATCCCATTCCTGCAGGTGCAGGAATGTTGAAACTCAAACCATGTATTGAGAGAAATGCATATGGTTTTTGGGCTCTAACTTGTGTGTGTTGCTTATAGAATATCTAGACTCAAACTTTTGCCCAAAATGGCAGTATCTGGCATGTGTCACCAGGGATAGAGTCTGGGGAGAATGGGGATGTGGAAAGGGTTACAGCCCCTTCTGAAATATCGCCAATTGCTCTTCTCCTCCTGCCAGGCTGCAGAACACCCATGTCTGTCTCCAGCTCAGCCCCCGGACTGCAGAGCCAGGGAGAAGAGATGGCCATGGTGGAGCTGGTGAGCTTCAAGGAGGTGGCTGTGTATTTCTCTGAGGAGGAATGGGCTCTGCTGGACCCGGGCCAGAGAGCCCTCTACAGGGATGTGATGCAAGAGAATTATGAGGCTGTGAGCTGGCTGGGTAAGGAGCCCTAATGAAATGTTAAGTAGCATGTTCATTTGCATTTTGTTTACCCCTTTTGCAATATACATTGCATACGTTACAGGAAAATGTACATTCCTTTTAGAGTGTAATACTGTATTATGAAAGTTAGCCATATACATTTTTGTGTAAAATGGAACTATTTCCTTTGTGCTCACAGAGTTTTCATATACTAGTCTCAAAATAATAGTCTGGTTATCAGCCACCTTATGGCTCAGTGTTTCTAAGATTGCTGTTTTCCTGTGATTCTTTCACTATAGCTCTTATTTTCTATCTTACCAAGAAATAAGATGCAGAATCTCTTCCATTTGCCTGGTTCTGGCTGCCCCATGTAAGAGCCACAACTTGGTTTATCAAAAGATATTGAACTCTTCATACCTTTAAGATTAAATGCTAAATACCAAAAGCCAAGCAACACTAGTTACCTGTGTATGGCAAGAAAGTGTCTTGTCAGTTTTACAATTTGAAATGAAATGGCGTTATTAAAAACCAATTCATTTCATGCTTTCAGAACAGAATTTTACAAATCATGATTGCTGGTTAAATTCTAAAACCCTTGTATTGTGAGTGTGAGTGTGAGTGTGAGTGTGAGTGTGAGTGTGAGTGTGAGTGTGAGTGTGAGTGTGAGTGTGAGTGTGAGTGTGAGTGAGAGAGAGAGAGAGAGAGAGAGAGAGAGAGAGATTTTCATAGACATGCACCTCAGATTGTCTCCTTGCCTGGATTATTTACAGACATTTCTTTTGGAAGGGCCCATTTTTCCATCAGAATAGCTGCAAAGAAACCAAGAATTCGTTTCCTATAACAATTTAAGTCAATAGCATGTACACAACATTCAACTGCTCAGTTCTTCCCCACGCTTTGCAGATTTAACTTCTCACTCGCTTTTTCCTTAAATTGCTAGCTTTTATCTCCCAAAATGACCATACCAAGTTCCCTCCATTCACAGGAATCTGAATTCCCTGGGATTGTACGCTTTTCCGTACTCCTCTCACTATGCTTTCCCCTGTCTGACAGTTGTTAAAGTTTACCTGTTGTGTGCCAACTTGTCTGGGCCTCAGTCGTATTTCTTGTGCTGAATGATACCCTTCCATGGACACAGGCCTGTTTCAATACCCATTTAGCAAGGAGAATGGCCCTCTCAAATAGCCTCCACCTCTCCTGGCCCTGAAGAAATTTTTAAATGCCCTCTTTTTGTATACCTCTGGTGGGAGTGGAAAGGCATTTTTCTTTAATGTGCCTGCTTGACCCTTCAGAGGCAGATTCTTTGATTTAAGGTGATTAAAAATCCATACACGTCTCAGTCATTCTGGCTGCCAGCACACGCTTATGGGTAACAACGTGCTTCTTCAGCAATTTGCTGCATAATTTCTATTTTACTTCTAAGATTAGTAACTTCCTCCTGCAAGCCTACCAGGCCCTCACACAGAGCCTGTATCAGCACAGCCACTTTCTTCTCCTGGGAAATTGTGAATGAAAGAGAGCATTCTACCCATCCCTTACTGGTCAGCCAATCCTGACATTCCCCAGAGGAATACTCAAAAGGTCCCCCTGTTTTCCTGTTAACTTTATGATAAAATTCCTAACAGTTGTTGCAGACTTATCCAAGCAATCCGTCAAGATGGGATCAGGCATGACTGTCCCCTATAATCCTGTTTGTAATGCCAGATGTTAAAGAAGAAACAGGATACTCGGGAGTGGATTGGGTATACACCTCTTTATTGCAGATACTCATTCCCCTCAGGTACCCAACACTCCCTTGTGAGTGAGCAATGTTTTGGCACCAGTTACGCTCCTTTATCCATTTTAGTATGTTAATTCACATGTCTTATCCGCATAGACCTTATTCAGTAATGTTAACTCCCATATGATGAATATTAATAGGCAGGTGATATATATTATTATACCCGCCCCTGTTTACAGGATTTTCAGTTAGATCAGCACTTTTCTGCATTACAGACTTCTCATGTCAGAAGGTTACAAAGGATGTGACCCTGAAAGTATTTTTAGAGAGTAAGTAAAAATAAGCAAGACACAAAACAAGACACTTCAGTACAACTGTCTTTCTAGGCTGCAAGATGACAGGAAATATCCAGTTTATAACATCAGAAAGGACAATGCCTACTCTGGCCATCCCCCTACCACTGTTGTATTCTTTCCTGGGCCCCTATTAATTCCTACATATCCCAACAGCTTTCAGCGCCATGCTCTTTTCTGGGGCACAGGGGAGTCAGACTCTTAAGGGCCATGCTAATTCATCCCCATCTCTCCAGCTTTCAGGGGCCAGAACCAGGATACGGTCCAGCCTACATTATTTCTCATTCACAAACCATTCACCTGCCTTCCTTGGATTAGTTCCATGTGTTGGGAGGGCTCTAGGTTCTGCAGGTTTGGAAATATGCAGGAGTTTAGCTCCAGAACTTTGTGTGGGTCAGCAAGCCCCCCGGAGCCCACAGATCATTACAACTCCTAGTGAAGGCAAGACACCATCCTCTGTCATTGAGATGTGGGGATTCAATGGGCCATACCCCTCTTCCCCCAACCAGAGTGATTCTCAGAACAGAAGGTTCATTAGGTCATAGAGATACTTCATAATCTAGGGCAGTTGTCCCCAACCTTTAGAGGCTCCCGGGCGCCCGGGTGGTGGGGCTGCGCGTCCGGGGGCACGCCAGGGGACGGGGATGCCCTTGCACCCGGCGCCGGCATGTACCCCGGGGCTGGGGCCGCCCGAGCGCCTTGTGCTGTGGGTGCAGGGCCAGCGCTGCCGCGCGCCTGTGGCCGGCGCCGGCACCAGCGCCGCTTGAGCGCCACACGCCTGAGCGCCTGCATGTGCCCTGGGGCTGGGGCCCCCCGAGCGCCACGCACCCGGCGCTGGTGCGTGTTGCACGCCTGGGGCCGGCGCCTACCCAGGTTGTCGGCGGGCATGCACAAATGCCCTGACAGGCGCCATGGCACCCATGGGCACCGAGTTGGGGACCACTGGTCTAGGGATGTAAATGAGTATTGGACTGATTAACTACCATTAAGTCTAGGCTTGTGTTTTGGAAACAGGAAAGGGGGGAGGGGCAGAAGCCAGTGCTGTTGGAGGCAGCCGAATGGGTGGGGACACCAGGGGAGGCTGCTTCAAAGCATCTCTGCCTACGGCAGATCTCTGGGACTGCCCCACAGAGAAGCGCTGCTGGACCCAGCAAAAGGCAGGACTGAGTAAGCCCAGCTCAGCTCAGCCCAACTTCTACAACATTTTAAACTGCAGCGGGAGTAGCTCCTGAACGTGATGAGAGCTGAGACTGAGTGCATCTTCCCTTATTGACTAATAGTGTACTCGATAACAATTCTGTCAACTACACTAAGTTAAATACCCACTTCTTAACATCCCTAGAACAGACTTGTTAGCACAGGACCCAAGAGCAATCGGTACAATCCATGTTAGGGAGAAGGGGGCCCAGAGCCAAAGACCCTGCCCCTCATCTCTGACCACAAGTAAGGGCAACTCACTTCCAGCTGCCACTGTTCATCCCTGGCTGCAGCCAGCCCTGTCTCAAGCCTTTCTCTAGCTTCACAAAGGTGTTGTCTGGTCACACCCTGCACCCAGGCTCAGATTACCGTGAGCCTGGGCAGTTGTGAATATGCTGGCTTGGGCATCCTCCCACAGTGAGTCACCCCCATCTAGATAGTGTTGCAGTGCCCAGGGAAACTGAGGCGCACGGAGGGTTGCCATAGTACAGCAGAAATCACATGCAACATAACTCTCTCACAGTCCTCACCTAATTCTGCCCGACAAGTCTGTTGCTCTCAAGTTGTCTGAGTTACCACAGTTTTCTGTAGACTTGGTTTGAGCACAGGGAATCTTCCTTGTGACACATACTCTACCCCCAGATTCCATGTGTCTTCACCTTGCCTGATTTCTCCCCTATGCAGGATTCTCCATTTTCAACCCTGACCTGATTCTTTGGCTGGAACAAGGGGAAGTGCCGTGGGCCCTGATTCTCAAAGAAACAGAGCTCCTGAGACAAACTGGTGCGGTTGAGGAGTCAGGGAAACTGAGCCAGAAACTATCCGGTGAATGCAGGCAGAAGCTGGGTTTCCCCAAAATGAGCAGTGAGTAAGAGACCTGACTTCCACCCCATTTCTCCCAGGTAGGGCTGCAGGTGTTATCCTGGCAACCACCTGTCACAGCTCCCCAACCATCATGTTAGCTGTCAGGAGTTTCCTCCATTGGGGATGTTTGGGTGGGGTGTGGAAGCAGAATCCAATGTCTCACTTTCCCAAACTATTATTGTTTTGTGCTTTCTGTCTTTGCCATTCCCCTGTGGGTCCTTTCTCCCCACTACAGACAGTGAGTTCTGCCTCGATTCCCTCTCCCCTTGCAGGTGCTAGGACAGTGAGGGAGAACAATGAGAATCAACAGCAGGATGGTCCTGGCACCATAGAATCACAGGGAATGTTTCTGGAAGGAGATGAAAGGGATTCTTCCCAGTGTGTGAAACAGAGGGAAACCTGGGGAAATCAACACAGGGCAGAAAGGCAATTGGACAACAATCCAAGCAGGAAAGCAGAGGAATCCGTGGAATGTGGAGGAGGATCCAAGGATCCCAAGGAAATTTTAGCCCAGCAGACAAATCACAATGGAAAGAAACGCTGTGATGAATGCTCAGATTGTGAGAAAATATTAAGTGAGAAGTCAGGCCTTATTCTGTCCCAGAGAGGGCACACAGGAGAGAGACTCTGCAAATGCCTGGAGTGTGGAGAAAGTTTGATTGGTCTGTCATCCCGTATTGAACCTGAGGTTACCCCCATGGGAGAGAAATCCCATAAATGCTCTGAGTGTGGGAAAAGTTTCACTTTCAGATCACACCTTAGTAGCCATCAGAAAACCCACATTGGAGAGAGACCATATAGATGCTTGCAATGTGGGAAAAGCTTCAAACAGAAGTCAAGCCTTATTGTACATCAGAGAATCCACACAGGAGAGAGACCATATAAATGCCCTGAGTGTGGAAAAGATTTCACTGAACGATCAACCCTCAGTAGGCATGAGAGAACCCACACAGGAGAGAGACCATATAAGTGTTTCCATTGTGGGAAAAGTTTCCGATTCAGTTCAAACCTTTTTATCCATCAGAGAGTGCACACGGGAGAGAGGCCGTATAAATGTCAGGAGTGTGGGAAAGCTTTTGCTGTACACGCATACCTCCTTAACCACAAGAGAACCCATACAGGAGTGAGACCATATAAATGCCACGAGTGTGGGAAAGGATTCACTGTACGATCAGACCTCATTAGACATGAAAGAACCCACACAGGAGAGAGACCGTATAAGTGCTTCCATTGTGGGAAAAGCTTCAGTGTGAGTTCGTACCTTTTTGTCCATCAGGGTGTGCACACGGGAGAGAGGCCATATAAATGCAACAAGTGTGGAAAAGATTTCACTTTTCAATCAGCCCTGAGTAAGCATGAGAAAACCCACATGGCAGAGAGACCATGTAAGTGCTTTGACTGTGGAAAAAGGTTCAAAGAGAGGTCACACCTTGTAAGCCATCAGAAAGTGCACAAGCGAGAGAGAGAGACCCTATAAATGTCAGACGCTTCAGGGGGTAGCTGAATGAGTCTGCACAGCAGGGGTGACCAACCCGTTAGAGACAAAAAGCCAAAATAGAGGTGGTGGTGGGGCATTTTTGAGTGAAAAGACCCCAAAGACTTGCACTGGGAGAAAATAGGTGCTGATACGCTGTCCTGTGGCATGCCATCACAAAAAATGCACTGGGAAGGGGTGAGAGGTGCAAGCTCTGGGAGGGAATTTGGGTGCAGGAGGAAGTAGAGAAGATGCTGGGTCAGAGAGGGGTTCCAGGCTGGAGAGTGTTGGGGTCAGGTAGAAAGTTGGGGTTCTGTGCAAGCTGAAGGCTTGTGGCGGTGAGGGTGCAGGAGTTTGGGCTGGGGTGCATGTGGGGCTCAAGGAAGGGAGGCTGGGAGTATAATGGGCTCGGGACAGGTTTGCGGTGTGTGGATGGTGCAGGGATGTTGTGGCAGAAGATTGGGGATGTGGGGGTGCAGGAGTTTGGGGATGTGAGAGGCTCAGAATGGGGGATTCCAGTGTATGAGAGGGATTCCAGTGTATGGGATCTGGGAGGTTGCAGGAGTGTTATGATGCTGTGACCAGATGGGGGCTTGGTAGCCAGGCTTCATTTTTAAATAAAATGTCAAACACAAAAGGTTTCAGTGTTGTCTTTATTTATGGGGGGGGGGCAGGGAACCTCTTTTGAGTCGGGGTCATTGACCCACAGAAAAATCAGTCAGGGCCACAAAAGTGAGATGCAAAAAAACCACCCATCCAAAAAACCCCTAAATCTCACTAATGTGGCCCCAACTGTGTTGGTGGGGGCAGGGGAACAGGTTGCTGGGGCACAGTGCTGGGGGGTGCTGTGGCAGGAGGCTGGGACAGGATGCTGGTGGGTACTGGGGCAGGGGGTTGGTGGGGTCTGGGGCAGGGTACTCAGTGGGGGTCTGGCCAGGGGGAAGGTACAGAGACAGCTGGGGCTGTTCTTCCCTTCCCCTCCGTTACCTTCTCCTAAACAACTGGTGCACATCCTGAAATGCCTGGTCTGTTGCTCTGCCGGGATCTTCCTGCTGCCTCCCTGTGCAGGGGGTGTATGTGTGTGTGTAGGAGTCTGAGGACTGCATGCCAGCTCCAACTTCTCAGGAAGCGTACACTTCCTGGCTACGTCTACACTGGCCCCTTTTTCGGAAGGGGCATGCCAATTTTGAAAGTGGGAATAGGGAAATCCGCGGGGGATTTAAATATCCCCCGCGGATTTAAATAAACATGTCCGCCGCTTTTTTTCCGGCTTGGGGAAAAGCCGGAAAAAAAGCGTCTAGACTGGCCTGATCCTCTGGAATAAAGCCCTATTCCGGAGGATCTTTTATTCCTACTTCAAAGTAGTATGCTGTATGCTTCCTGAGAAGTTGAGCTGTCATGCAGTCCTGGAATTCCTATTCCTTTCCCCCCTCTGCCCCCAGAACAGGCAGGCAACGGGGAAAAGTCCGCGTAGTATGACAGCAACATCATTTCAGGAAGTGTGCCAGCTGTTTAAGGGAGGGGAAGGGCAGCCTGCGCTCTTCTTGAGACACAGGACCTAGTTTGTAGCTATGAGACTTCTCCCTGCTCGCCACAGGAAGCCAGTGTGCTACCTCCATTTTCACTGGCAGTAGCATCAGCAAGGGCTTTTTGGGCATGGGAGGGAATTAGGGGGCGCTGGAACACCTCGCAATCAACTGGTCATGCCCCTGCAGTCGACAAGTTGATCGCTATTGACAGGCTGGTGACCACGGCTCTAAACGCAATCCTTCTCCTTTCCCCTAGAGCCAGGACCACTGCTCTAATCCAGTCCCCCTCCTCTTTCTCAGAGCCAGGCACAACTCCTTCCTCTCTCCCCCCCCCCCACTCTAACTCAATCCCCTTCCCCAGAGCCAGGTACCCCCCCACTCTAACCCAATTCCCCTCCTCTTCCCCAGAGTGAGGCACCCCCTCTGCTCTAACCCAATCCCCCCCAAGCCAGACACCTCCCCTCCCTTCTCTAACCCATTTCTTCTCCCCCCACTTTCCCCCAACCTTATGCTCAGGTCCTGGAGCCACTGCCACCACGTGCACCCGGGATGCCATGTGCACCCCCATACACACCTGATCCCCCCCTCCCTTCTCCAAAGCCAGGCATCTCCCCCCCCCCATAACCCAATTTCCCTCCCTTCCAAACTTATGCCCAGATCCCAGAGCCGCTACTACACCTGAAGCCCTCGCCACTGGTGAAGCCCCTGTTGGAGTCACTGGGCTCCACTGGGCACTGCCTGGACTCAGGCCTCCCCGGTGCCAACCTAAGGGCTCTGGAGAAGACAGGGCAGCTCTGTGGGCAGAGTCCAGAGCCCCTGGCTGGGAAAGGATCAGTAAGCAGCTTTGAGGCTGGGCTGCTGCACAGTTTAGGCAGGGGTGGGCAATGACTTTTGATGGGGAACCACTCCCAAGCCTGCACTTTTCCATGCTATTATCGGAGGAGGTGGGGGTCTGGGATGGAGGCTGGATGCAGACAGGAGCCTGGGGCAGAGGACTGGGGTGCAGGAATGGTTGCAGGGTGTTGGATTGTGACTTGGGGCAGAGGATTGGGGTGCAGGATCTGGGAGGGGTGTGGGTTCAGGTGGGGGGAGAGGGTTTGGTTTACGTGCGGTACCCGGGGGTTGAGGGAAGGGAGGGGCTGGGGTGTCAGTCAGGCTCTGGCTGGGAGACTTACCTGGCTCACTCCCGGCCAGCAGCCCAGCACATTTCTCAGGCAGCCTGTCTGCCTTGTCCCCACACAAGCTGCAGGGGCCATCTGGGTCGATGAATAAGACCCTGAGTGGAGGGGGGATGACGCTTCATATGGCCAGAAACCAGCCAATGGGATTGTGCTGGGAACAGGGACACTAACGGCCCAGCAGTCCCTGTTCTCAGCAGCTTGCGGGGGTGGGGCAAGCAGGGAGTGTCTTGATGGGCTAGATACAGCCCGCTGGCCTGTATTGCCCAGGCCTGGCTAAGGGTACGTCTAGACTACATGCCTCTGTCGCCAGAGGCATGTAGATTAGGCTACCCGACAGAGTAAAATGAAGCGGCGATTTAAATAATCGCCGCTTCATTTAAATTTACATGGCTGCCGCGTTGAGCCGACAAACAGCTGATCAGCTGTTTGTCGGCTCAGCGCGATAGTCTGGACGCTCCCCTGCCGACATCAAAGGGAGTTGTCGACAACCCAGGTATGCCTCATCCCAGGAGGACTGAAGCCCACCCCAATTTCAGCATTAAGGATTGCTTGGAAATGAGAAAGCAGCTAAAGTAACACTGGTGGAACTTGAACCCACAACCTTTGACTGTCTAGTTGGGTTCACACTAGCCACTACAGCATAAATGCCCAACATGCTTTCCATTGCACCACAAAGCTTGATGCACTGCTGAGTTTGTTATCTCCACTCTCTGCTTTGCAGCACGGCAATTGCTGGGGGAAAAGAAAGGGGAGCCAGGTCTGTCTCTTGTGGGAGAGCAGGTACCAAAAGGGAGGGGGCCACTGAGCACCCAACAGTGAAAATAAGGAATAAGAACTGAACTACAGTTGGCGAACGTGGCCATGGATCCCACTGCCTCTCGCATGCTAAGCAAGCGCTCTACCTCTTGAGCTAATTCCCCTGCCTAGAAAAGCTTTTGCTACCTCCCCTACCTTGTTCCGGAGCCCTCAACATCGCTGCCGCTGCCCAAGGCTCCGTTCTGAAAGGGCCACTTGTGAGACTGACACCCGTGGGCCGGCTAGCTCGGAGGTTTAGAGGACGTGGTGCTCATATCGCACAGACACGTCTTAAGAGCAAGCCCCTTGTTTCAAACCATAACGGGCTCGCTATTCCGACGTCCCTGCATGGCAGGAGGAGGGAGGGACGTTTTGGAATAGCGATTTATTTCAAAGTAAGTGCTGTGTAGCCAGCCCCAAATTACAAAATAAGCTATTTCAAAATAGGCGCATCGATTATTTTGAACTATGGGACACAACCCTAGTGAGTTAGAGCTGAACTCTGCCCCCAGCTCCCTGCTTCACCCACCCAGGTACTGACTCCCTCACTACCATGGGGCTGTTTGCATTGGCCTCTTCTCTCTGTAGCCAGGCTTCAGCCAGGACTGAGACTCAGGCAGGAGAATGTGACCCGGCTCCCTGCACCTGGGCCCTGCATTTCTCATCCCTTCAGAGACACTTGCCAGTGGAGGAATAAATCACAGTCACATGAGTGTAGATTATGAAACTTTGTTGTTGTTGTTGCCTTGGAAACTCCCCACAGACCTTCCCCTGGGATCCCGGGCAGCCGCTCACACTGCACAGCTTACTTCGAGGTGAGGGTGCTGTGTAGACGTGCCCGTCCTGTTGAGGGCCAGCCTGCTGGGGGGAGGCTCCGGCCACTTCCTTTCCTTGTCTCTCTCAGGGTGTGTCTACACTGCAGGGCTATGTCTACACTGCAGGCTTTTTGTGCAAGAGCAACTGTTGTTGTGTAAAAACTTGCAGAGCATCTACACTGCAGGCACGTTCTTGCGCAAGTAAATTTATAGTGCAGCATCAGACAACAGGGCTTCTTGCGCAAGAATTATTCCTTTCCCTGTGAGGAACAAGCCCTCTTGTGCAAGAACTCGTCCACAAGGAGGCAGTGTGGATGGGCAACAGGGGTTTCTTGCTCAAGAAAGCCCAATATCTAAAATGCCCGTCAGAGCTTTCCTGCGCAGGAGAGCGTCCAAACTACCATGTGCGCTCTTGCAGAAAAGCACTTCTCTTGTGCAACAGCACATGGCAGTGCGGAGACACTGTTGCGCAAGACTTTTTGCACACGAACTCTTGCACAAAACAGTTCTTGAGCAAGAAGTCTGCAGGGTAGATGTAGCCAGGGGGTGTTTGGGTTTGTTACCAGAACTGAGCTTCATACAAGAAACCAGGGAGCATTGTGAAAAACCAAAACCTTCCCACTCTGGGTGTCCTTGGCCAGTCAGCAAGTGGCACAAAGGTTCCCTGAAGAGCTGACTTCAGGTGATTTGAAACAAACCCTAATAGCTCAGATGAGGTGGCCGAGTGGTTAAGGCGATGGACTGCTAATCCATTGCGCTCTGCACGCATGGGTTCGAATACCATCCTCATCAGGTGTTTGCAGGCTTCTCCCTTGCTTCTCCCAGAAGTTCAGTGCCAGTCCCTCCTGTATCCCTGCCTGCCCCAGCCCCTCCCACTGCAGCCGGGGGAAAGGGGAAATCTCCACAGAGACACTCCCAGATGGGACCTTCAATCCCTTCTGCCCTCAAGGGGAAACCTCACAAAGGAGATTCCAGGCAGCCAGGCCATGGGGGTCTCTGAGATGCCCCAGCCCTGCAGCCTGTCCCACCTGGCTGTTGCCATGGACCCTCTGTGAGGTCACTGCCTCCCAGCCAATGAGCTGAGGTGCTGCACAAGGCCCTTGTGATGTCACTGCTGCCTTGCAGGCTCATGTCCTGCCCCTGGCCAGCCCCTTGGCATGTGTGAGCTGCTCCCCCTCTGCCCCTGTCACTCAGGGCTGGTTCTGGGGCTCAAGCAGGGAACATCAGAGGCTGCTCAGGGGGCCACAGCGCTAGGCCAGGGGCTCTCCTGTGGGGCTGTGAGTGTTGCTGTCCCTGCTGTACAGATAGAGCCTCAGGAGGCTGCAATGATGGGAGACATGATGGGAGACACTTCCCTGGTTTCGGGAGGGAGATGAGACGTCATGACTCAGAGCCAGCTACTGATACCCACGGAAAGCTGATTTTCAGAGGGGTGTGATCAGCCCTTCCTGTGTATCTGGCTTCTGGCTTCTTCAAAGGGACTAAATCAGGAGCTAAAAGTTGAAGAAGGAACAGTTGAAGAAGGAACATTTAGAAGGTGAATTTCTGTCTCTGGCACTGTCCCACCTGGGATGACAGTGATGACAGTTTCCTCTCACTGACAAAGAATTTACATTCCTCTGCTGTCTGAGACAGTTGGCAAGGATGCTCCACAGTGGTTCTCTCTCTCTCTCTCTACAGAAGCTGTTCAGACCCCTCACTAGCCAATGCTGGTGTTTGCTGGTGTTAGGTGCAGATCTGAGTGCTAAAAGCCCAGGTGTACAAAGTCAGAATGAAGGGATGCATTTTGCTGTAGCAGAGCAGGGTCTGTCTGGAGACAAAGCGGAGCCTGAGGATGAGAAGGCCCATGAGAGGCAGAGACTCCAGAGCAGTGGGGCTAGTGATTTGGTCTGGCAAACGGACAGAAAATCACCAGGCCCTGAGCATGGTGCGGGTAAAGCCCATGGGGACTACCTAGTCCATCAGATTTTATTATTTTCCTTGTTTGGCGGTTTAGAAATCACGTCTGAGCTGGTGGATTATTCTTATTGTGTGTAACTAAGGATTGCAGCCCAGGGATTTTCCTTGCATAATTAATTGGGGTCCGTTTTTGCACAAGAGGCTTTTGCGCAAAGAGGAGCTGTGCAGACTGGAGCTCTTCCTGCCTCCTGCTTCCCCTGGCTCCAGCCTGAAAGGGCTCTAAATCGAGGTAGCTCGTCTACACTGGGGAGCCTGCCTCGGACTATTCTGAGGTTTGCCTGCAGTGTAGACGCGCTATTTCGAAATAAGCTATTTTGGAATTACTATTCAAGACCAGCTTATTACAAAATAAATGTGCCGTGTATTCATAGCCAGAGGGATGAAACAGCAGGAGGGAAGCCAGGAGTGCAGAGGCCAGCTGGAAATCTGAGTATCCCAGGTACCCACACACACAGTACTATGTAGGTCAGGACTTTGAATCCTACAAGCTGAGTTCAAATCTCAGTGGGAGCTGCTGGGGTGAGCTTGTTGTTGTGAGGTTTTTCACACTGCACGTCTATGTCTACACTGCAAGCTTTTTGCACGAGAATAGCCGTTCTTGTGCAAAAACGAGCGGAGTGTTTACCCTGCATGTGCATTCTTGCACAAGAAAATGTGCAGTAAACCATTGGAAAAGATGGCTTCTTGTGCAAGAGTTATTCCTCTCCCCATAACGAATAAGCCCTCTTGCACAAGAAGGCAGTGTGCACAGGCAAGAGGGATTTCTTGTGCCAGAAACCCCTATGGCTAAAATAGCCAAAAGAGCACCACTGGGGGCTGCCTCCCTCACCTCCCTCACACCCAGCAGCTGCTTGGCCAGCTTAGTCATGGGGCTGCTCTCTGGGACTTCTCTCCCAGCTCCTCCATCTGTTGCCATTGCCCATCCCAAGGGAGGGGGGACGAGAGTCACTCTCCACGGTTGCAGGAGCTGCAGAGGTGGCACTTGCAGGGTCTCTGGGCACTGACACCCCCAGGGAATCACAAGGGCACTTGGCGCTGGCTCACCTGTCCCAGCAATTGCAGTCAGAGCCCTGCCTTGCCAGTGCCAGGCACAGCAGCCTCTCAGGGGTTAGGTTGGAGTCCCCAGGCTGGGGCCCGGCCACCTTCAGTTTGGTCCCTTCCTGAGGCCACAAAACTGACAACAGAGAATTCCTTTGCCCCGCAGCAATCTCTGTTGGCCAAAGGGTTAGCAACTGAATATTTGCCCAAGTTTAAGTGCAGCAGCTGAAACCCCTGTTTGCCCAAGTTTAAGTGCAGCAGCTGAAACCCCTGCTAAGTGTGCTTCTGTGGTGTAGTGGTTATTACATTTGCCTAACACGCAAAAGGTCCCTGGTTCAAAGCCAGGCAGAAACACAGGGTCTTCTCTTATTGCGGTTCCCCTGGGTGCCCACAAGGCAGTTCCAGGGTTTGCCCTCTGGTGCAGGGATGGGTGGCCTGTGTGCTGGCTTTCAGGAGCATGTGGGGGACAGCTCAGGAGGTTAGTCTGAGATAGGAGGATGCAGGGCTGGGGCTGAGACTTCTCAGTGGTGACTTGCCTGAGACCAAGTAATTGCAGCCACTCAGTCCAGGGCCCACCCTGGAAGTGCTAATAATGTGGCTGTTCACTTTCAGGGCAGAGTGGCTGGTGCTTTTGCTGCACGGGGACACAAAACTACATAATGTCCCACCTCATGCCCAGACCCCAGCCACCCCGTTCCCCTCGTTTTCTCCCCACCGAGCACCCCCAGCTTGCTTTGCCACCCTCCCTTGTTCCTGCTCCCCCACCCTGCTCCTTCATCCACGGTCCTTCTGCACCCTTTCTCCTGGCCATACACGGCTCCTTGGTGCTTCTCAAGCCAGGCCCTGCAAGGAGCCACCAGGGCAGGAACCAGCCCTTGGAGCTCGGCTTGCACCGGATCTGGTAGTTTCCCACCACATCTCACCTGGGAAGAGGTGACTTGTTCTCCTTCCTTCTGAACTTACGTCTCCGTTCCCTTCAAAGGTCTCCGCTGCCTCGGGACCCGCCTCCTCAGGGCGCTGCCCCTCTGCCACTGGGCTGGGAGTGGGAGACTGCACAGTCTCTGCACTTGGGCTGAGAAGTCTCACGGGGACTCATCTGTTGATGGGTTAGTCAGCCCGATGGCCAGCCGGATCCATTCCGTAGCGCTGCCTGAGAGGGAGCTTTACAAGTGCCCAGTGTCCATTGGTATTTTCTGGGGCTCTGTGTAGGGGATTGGGCTTGGCCATCTTTTCCATGGGAAATGCCTCTTCTTTGGAACAGCAGCTCCCAGGAGTTCATGGAACTTCTTCTTCTCAGCTTGGGAAAGGGACGACTAAGGGGTGATGGGAAAGATATTTGTGCTGTGAAAACAGCAGGGCCCCCAGGGAAACTGGTAAATAATCCCAGTGCCCAGGCCTGATGTTACCTGCCCCACACAATTCACATGGCAAACCTGGCTTCCAGAGCACAGGGGGAATCTGTGGGCTCATTGCTGGGCCGTGGGGTGAAGCAGCAAACCAGCCTCCTCCTGTGGGGCCTGTGAGTGTTGCTGAATCTGGGCCCCTGCGCCTGGGCAAAGGCAAACAAAAGGTCTGGGGGCCACACAGAGACCCCGCTGGGCTGAGCAGGAAGTGGCTGGGACTTTGCTTTGTCTTTGCCTGTGGGCTTGTCTGTCTGCAGCCTGGAAACCTCCAGGCTCCTCAGGCCACTGGTCTGGATGGTGCGTTACAGACGTCGGAATAATGGAATTGCTGTGTAGACGCTCCCCTTGTTATTGCAGTGTAATGGCCGTTATGCCCAAGGAACGCTGCTGTGTAGATGCAGCCTGAGAGAAATGCTTTCATGAGCATGTGGGAGGAGCAAGGGCTCCTGCAATGTCAGGAGAGATGGGGAAATGAGGTCACCTCTCTAGACATAAAAGAGATGATTTAAGAAAAGAGGATGTGTCAGGAGTGGGATTTGAACCCACGCCTCCATTTGGAGACCAGAACACCCAACTAAGGGAAAGACAGGTCCTTGAGTCTGGCACCTTAGACCACTCGGCCATCCTGACACCTATGCAGAGACCTCTAACGGCAGTTTTCTTACATGTGTGAGTTGCTCGGGGAGGCGGCAGGAGCACCTCTCTTTCCCCATCTAACAGCCACTCTACAGCCCAGCTGGGTTTATCCCCACTCACCCTCATCTAACGTTGTGAGGTGTTTTGCAGGGAGCTGACAAGAAAGAGAAGAGGAGAAAACTCTGGCCGGCAGAACTGAGGTTTGGGATTCTCCTGTGCTGGGTGTCTCCTGGGTTTGTTGGCTCCAGACCAGGGGTGTCTCTTCTGCAGGGCGATGATTGTTCCCGGGGCTAACGCTTATCTCTGGGACACACTTTGTGCAGGGACCATTGGTCTTTGTGCCACAGTACGTGTCTGGGACGTGGGAGTGAGGAACCTGCCTCAAATAGACACGTATCCGCCCCCCGCAGTGCTCTGCTTGAGACCCCAGAGCCCTGGCTTTGACTGGTGCCTGGCACGTGGGGAATTAGATCTAGGGGGAGATTTCTAGAGTCCCACAACAGCTGCTGCTCATATGCAGATGTGCACATCTGTCTGGTGTTACTGGGCACCTGGCCTGCCTTCTGTCCCTGCCAACCTGGGCAAAGCGGCATCACTGGCTCAGGGGTTCCTCTCCTCAGTGCGCTGCAGAGAAAGCCCTTGTGTGTTAAAGGGCCTCAGGGAGTCCAGAGCAGAGGGAGCTGGGAATCTAGTCCCATTGATCCCCTCAACACACACACACAGTCCCAGCCCCAAACCCCCCCACATCCCTAATCCTGTGTCCTGTCTTCTCTACCTTTCACATCCTCAACCCTGTCCTGAGTCCCACCCCCACCACACAATCCCCAAATCCCTGCCTTGAGCCTCCCACACTCCACTCCACACTGTAATTTCTTAGAGGTACTGTCCTATCACAACCCCTCCCCCGAATTCCTGCCTTAACCCTCACCCCAGCCCAAAGGGTGGTGCCCAATAGAACAGTCCCTGTAAGAAATGTGTCACTTTCACCCCTGGGAGCAACTCAGCCATGCAAAGGGGCTGCCTAGGGCAGGACATTAGCCCTGGAGGGCAGGGGTGGGTGTGGCAGTGACATCACAAGGGCCTTTTGCAGCCCCTCAGCTTATTGGCTAAAGGAGGCTGGGAGGTGATGACCTCACAGAGAGTCCATGACAATGGCCAGGTGGGACAGGCTGCAGGGCAGAGGAAACCTCAGAGACTTTGCTGCAGGGAGTCTCAGAGCCCCCCATGGCTTTGCTGCAGGGAGTCTCCTTCTGGAGATCTGCCCTTGAGGCCAGAGAGAGAATGAGGGTCACAAGCACGAGTGTGAGGAGGAGCCTCCTTGGAGCCTTTTCCTTTCCCTCGACTAACTGACCTAGAATACAGATGTCCCCGTGGAGAAGGGAAGAGCCTCCAAGAGGGGTTATGCTGCTACAGCAGGGGAATGAGCTCAAGTGGTAGAGCGCTTGCTTAGCATGTGAGAGGCAGTAGGATTGATACCCACATTCTCCACTAATGGGAAAAAGCCCCATTTTTCTTCTCACAAAGGTACAGGCAGCCAGAGGGCTAAATGTCTCCAGTAGCCCCCTCCCGGTTCCTACTTTGTCTCCCCCAAAACCAGCCAGGCTGGGGGCAGAAGGCTGCTGGGACTCAGCCTGGCAGTGACTGAAGTGATGGAGACAGGCCCCAGGAGGCAGAGTTGCCCCACTGGGAAAGTGCCGGCTACACAGGGGAGAGGCAGCGGCTCCCTCCACATGGTCTCCAGCCAGATCCCTGGGGGTGGGACCTTAGCTGCTTCCTTGCAGGCCTAACAAGAGAGCTCTTTGCCCCGCCTCCATGATCCTCCTCATAAAGCTGATTGGCTGGCTGAGAATGCCACTCAAGGGCACTACCGCTCAGCTGCCTGGGATGCTCTGAGTGATGGAGCAGACTGATGGGAGGTGTCAGTGGAGCAAGTCACCCACCTGGCTCCTGAGCTCAGCCCATGCTGGAGGCAGCCAGGCAGCTGGGAGGGAGCCAGAGCCGGACAGGAAAGGGGCGAGTCAGAGAACAGAGACAGGGGAGCAGGAAAGAACATCCACAAACCCAGCCTCACTCCTTGGCCGGCTGCCATGCGAACCACGACTCCATCCACTGCCAGCCCCCAGCGCTTTCCCCACCCAGCTCCACAGCTGCTCACTGAGCCCTGCCCAGCCAGGGGCTCAGGACTCTGCCCACGGAGCTGCCATGTCTTCTCCAGAGCCCTCCAGCATTTCAACGGGCACAGAGAGGAGCCTGCTGCACCTAGAGAAATGCCAAAACACGGGACTGAAGCCGGGACCTTTAGATTTCCAGTCCAACGCTCACTGAGTTGAGCTACTTGGGCTGTTACAAGCAGGTTCTCTTGGCCTCTAATTCTCTTTCCCAGGTGCTTGGCAGCCCTGCCCCACACAAAGGTTGTCGCCATGCACTGCCCAGGAAGGCAAGACCAGCATTTCCCTCCCCCCCCCCCCCCGTTTGACTCGCTCCTTCTCCCCTTTCGTGCCTTAGCTCCTGGGCTGACCCAGTGGCTGAAGTGGTCGGCACCGTGGGGAGGAAATTGGGCAGCTAGACCCTGTTGGGAAAACTCCTGGTGTGACTCGCTTCCCTGCCAACTGAGCCCTCTGGGGCCTTCACTCCTCACTGCAGCCCCCTGCTCCCTGCCTGGGCACCTACAGGATTCATGATTCCCCTGACGCCTGTTGAGCAGCCCCTGCCAGCCTGGCCCTGTGGTGCCCTCGCTCCTGAGTTGCAGCCCCTGCCGTCTGGCTGGAGTAAGAATTTGATATCTGTTTATATTTGTATTTCTGGTTTAATGATGTAGCAATGTGAGATTTCTGTTAAGGCAGGGATAGAGTTTCAGGCCTTTGGTTCAATATCTATTTCTTTGTTCTAAGGTTTAGTAAGTGAGAGACAGAATCTTGTCTTGTGTCCATGTTAATGAGATTAGAGGAATGCTGGGGGCTCCAGTCTCAGTGTGATTGGTTTGATTAGGGCCTAATTTACAATGCCTTGTGCATTTGCTCAATATAAAAAAACAGGAGCAGGTTCAGGAGCTACAGAGGTTACATTCACAGGATCTCTGGGTGGTGCTGACACCCCCAGGGAATCACAAGGGCATGTGGTGCTGGCTCTCCTGTCCCAGCAATTGCAGTCAGAGCCCTGCCTTGTCAGTTGCCTCTGCACTCACTCCAGGCTTGTGGTTTCCTTCTTCCCAATGTTCCTCTCCAACCAGCCTTTTCCTGAACCAGCAGTTCTATGGGTGGCCAGGGGAGGCCTCTTCAGTGTCCCAAGGAAAATGTGAGCAAAGGCTACAACAAGGCACCACCAGGAGTTGAACCCAGGATCTCCTATTTAGGAGGCACATACTTTAGCCAGCTGAGCCATGGTGCCCTCCTTAGTTAGGTTTCCATTACGGAGTTTTTCCAGGATAAGTCTCTTAGCCCAGAAAAACTCTGCCACATCCAGGGAACAGGTCCACTTTTTCGAATCACTTTACAAAAAAGTTGGCACGATCTTTTGGAAGGCCTGTATTCCTCGTTTTATTAGGAATAAGGGCTCTTCTGAAAGAGGAGGTTTTCCCCACAGATTGGCTCCGTGTAGATGGGCCAAATGTTGGAAAAGTCTCTTCTGAAAAAAGTGTGTCTCAAACTGTTCTAATTTATGGTTGCAGACAACACCTTTGAATTACAAAGTGCAGCCATTCCTCATTTCCCTGCAGCCCTGGCAGGGTCTCAAGGCCTGGGTAGCCCAAGAAATGTGATTGGCAGCTGGTACCCACAATCCTATTGTCAATTGCAGTGCAGGGCTCTGACAGTATGTACCAAGGCAACCACTTTGCTTGCCTTGTGCTAAAGCTGAGCTGGAGGTGAAAGACTCTCTTCTTCAAACTAGAGTTGAACCAGAAACCTAAAACTCACTAGCCAAGCACACGCTACAGTTTTCTGGTCTGCCAGCTGAGCTACCAACGGAAGTTTGAGAGATGCTGGATTGGCCAGCTTGGCCCTTCTACAAGTGTCAGGGCAAGTGCTTATCCAAGTGGGTAGCATCACAGGCCAGGGGCTGAAGAACCCAGGAGTGCAGGGGTTGTCACAGGTATGTCTCATGGAAAAGGACCCCTGAGTGAAACCTGAGCTAGATCCATCCATGTCACAGCAGAAGATAAAATGTTGGGCTCCTATTGTGGGTCCTTTTTGTTCCAGGGTTTTTAGGGGCGCTGGAGGGGCAGAGCCACAAAAAACAAACCACTTGAGTGAATCTTGGTCCAGCCTCTTACTTGTGCTGCTCTCTCTCCCAGACAGTTCCTACGCCCAAGGCAATAGCTCAACAGCCAAATGTATGTTGTGGCGATTTCCCTCAGCCTAGAGCCAGTGCAGGGAGTAGAACAGGTTTCTTCACCTTTCTCAGAAGCAGGGAATACACATTCCCTGAGGCCTGGGCCTGAGACTGCCTGCCTTTCATGCCGGGGGCAATAGGGAGAGCCTGGCAGCTGCTAGGACCAAACAGGAGGGCAGCCGGGGAAGCAGCCAGACTAGGCAGTGGCCATGTGAAACATCAGGCTGAGTGGGGAATCAGACCAGCAAGAGTTTTGTATCCTCGGCACTAGACCACCAGGGACACAGGACACATGCTTCTTTGCTCACCTGCACTAGCCTTTCACAGGATGCAGGGACCATTCTCCCTTGCCCAGAGGGGACAAGAACAGCCAAACAGAACATCAAAGCAGCCAGACTGGGCCATGCCAGTTGTCCAACTAGCCCAGGATCCTGTCTCACAACAGCAGCCAATTTCATTGTCCCGAGGGAATCCTCAGGACAGACAGTTATTAAATGATCCCTCCTGTCGCCCACTCCCAGCTACTGGAATACACCAGCTAGGGACACCTGCCCTGTCCATCATGGTTAAATGCCTTTGATTATGGCTGCCAGGGCTCCCAAAGTTGAGTAGCTCTGCATTAAGGGTTCTTATTAATGTCAAGAACCTCAAGCAATGTAAAGCCAGATTGTGATGGAACTGGAAAGGAAAATGTTTACACTAGAAGGAATTTTTTCCAAGGGGGCACTTGGAGTTGAGATAAGGACCAGTTGATCTGTAGTCAAAGTCTCGACCCCTGAGCTACACCCCTATGGAGGTTAGCATCAGCAGCCAATGTTGGGAACTGGGCAGGGAACAAGAGGCTTTTGTGTAACACACAACCCAGGTGCCACCCTTGGGCTTGGTCTGCACACTGAGCATACGAGTGGGAGGGGTCTGATGCTGTCACATATGCAAGGCAAGTCACCCACCTGGCCCCTGGGGGGGACGGGGGATTTGTATATTTTAGGAAGGGTCCTGAGTCCTGGCTCCCAGCCACGCACCTTGGCAGAAAGACCAATGGCCCCTGCACAAAGTGCATTGTGGGAATAAGAGTTGGGGCAGCAGGAAAGGGGCCGGCCCCTCAGCACCAGGGCACAGGCAGAAGATGGGAGTGAATCCTGCTACCTTTGCCATGGCTTGCCCCAGGAGGGCTGGGGTCTAGCAGCTTTTCACCCCAGGTTTGTGGGAGGCCAGGTAGGAAGGGGCCTCTGGAGGCTCATAGCCCCCTGGCCTGCTGTGTCTGTGGAAAGGGGGGAAGAGGACACATACCTCTCACTGGGGAACAGGGCGCATGGATCCCACTCGTTCCTGCAGAAAATGAAACAGGCTGAGCATTTTGCAGAAAACAGGCCAGAGCCCTTCTCCTGTCCCTGGAGAGATGGAAATGGGGCCGTTCCTTGTGGGGAAAGAAGTGGGTGTGTCGGGAGTGGGGTTCGAGTTCAAACCTCTCCACAGACCAGAACCCCACATTAGGGGCAAGAAAGAGCCTTGAGTCAGGCAGTGGAGAACACTTGGCTCCTGTTACCCTGAGATGCGATATTAGGAAACTTTTCCCACACAGCCTGGCTAGCTCAGTTGGTAGAGCATGAGACTCTTAATCTCAGGGTCATGGGTTCAAGCCCCATGCTGGGTGATGCCCTTCCTTAACTCTCATTCTCAGCCTGTGAGCAATTAGCTCTCAGTTTTCACCAGGGTTTTAGAAAGAAAAAATCTGGTCCTGGGGTCCAGCTTTAGTAGAACCAAAGAGAGAACCAACTGCAATTTCCATCTTCTGAGGAGAAGGGAAGAGGATTTTCTTCTCCTCAGTTCTAGCCACATCAGCCCAGGGAGGAGAAAAAATACCCCTCTGCCTGCTGATTGTCCCCCGTCAGCTTCTGTAGCTTCACCTCCTTCCACAGCAGCTCCAGCTTTGAGCTACAAATCTCAAGGGGCTGGTGAGGAAATTAGGCGCTTCCCTGAGAAGAAGAGGTGGAGTGTTCACAAGGAGCATCCCCCTCCCCTGCAGAGCAGGGGGTTAGAAAGAGCTAGGAACAGAACAGTCAGACAAGTTCCACTCCCCCACAAAATGTGTTTCTGTGGTGTAGTGGTTATCACGTTTGCCTAACACGCAAAAGGTCCCTGGTTCAAAGCCAGGCAGAAACACAGGGTCTTCTCTTATTGCCGTGCCCAGGTAACTGCAGCTGCTGCTGACCAGCCTGTTGATGAGCCCAACGCTCATGTGACGGGGGGTAACGTCAGCTGATAATGCCCCTGGGTGCCAACCTGGGGGAGCCAGATAAATTAGGCCAGGCAGCTGCTTGTGCCTTGGGCTCCCTGCCCTGGGAGGCTGGTGCATTGGGCCGGCTCTGCCTGCTGCCTCCCTTGTGTGACTTGCCCAGTGTAACAGGCCAAATGTCGGAAAAGCCTCTTCCAAAAAAAAAAAAAAAAAAGCAGAAGAAAAAGCTGCACAAATTGGGTTTTGAAATGTGCGTAGCTTTTCCCAGAAGAGCAGTGTAGGGCAGACATCGCCTGAGTGTTGCTCAGCACTGGTAGGAGACAGGGAGGTATAAAACGATCTAATGGCACCTGAAGCCTTTCAGAACAACTCCCAGCCCCAACCGCAAGAACCAGCCCTTCCCTCCATCCTCACTGGGGTCTGCTGGGAACTGTCTGGACTCAAGCCCACCCCAGTTTCACCCTAAGGATTGCCTGTTCTGTAAAAGCTGTGCCCTGGAAATGAGAAAGCAGCTAAAGTGACACTCATGGGACTTGAACCCACAAACTTTGAATGTCTAGCTGGGCTCACATGAGTCACTGTAGCTTAAAATAGTGATAGAAAAGTAGCCATGTTAGTCTAGGGTAGCTGAAACAAAATACAGAAAAAAACCAGTTTCTTGCCATTTCAACCAGAAAGGACATTATCTCAATGGCTTAATTACCTGCATCCTGCTTCAAAAGCCTTTTAAAACTGCACTTTAAAGGGAATCCTCTGAACTGTTATTCATGCTAAAATTCGACACTTTACGGCAAGATCCTAACAAAGACTCGTTATCTTACCCATTACAAAGATAGCTTCCCCAATTATCACCTCTAATATCATTAGCTCACAGACATTTACCTTCCCCCCCGCATCCCCGTTCTGTTCTAAAATTTGATTTGTCCTTTTCATATGTGTTCGTTTTTTTTAAGTGTATCCGTTGATATATATGGTTGTGACAATTTTCTTCCACTATTTGATCTGAGGAAGTGGGTCTGGCCCACGAAAGCTCATCATCTAATAAACCATCTTGTTAGTCTTTAAAGTGCTACATAGTCCTGTATTTTGTTGCAGCTTAAAAGTCCAACATGCTTTCCATTGCACCACAGAGCCTGATATCTCTACTCTCTGCTTTCCAGCATTGCGGCAAAGAAAGGGGAGCCAGGTCTGTCTCTTTTGGGAGAGCAGGGCAGGTAGGAAGAGGGAGGGGGCCACTGAGCTCCTGACAGTGAAAATAAGGGGTAAGAGCTGAGCTGCAGTTGGAGAATGTGGGCATCAATCCCACTGCCTCTCGCATGCTAAGCAAGCACTCTACCACTTGAGCTAATCCCCCTGCTACATTTCCAGAGGCCTTCTTGGAGGCTCTTCCCTTCTCCACAGTGACGTTTGTCATCTAGGTCAGTTAGTCGTGGGAAAGGAGAAGGCTCCGAAAAGGCCTCAAGGGCAACTCTCAAGGAGACTCCCTGCAGCAAAGCCATGGGGGGGGGGGGGGTCTCTGAGATGGCCCCGGCCCTGCAGCCTGTCCCACCTGGCCACTGTCATGGACTCTCTGTGAGGTCATCACCTCCCAACCTCCTTTAGCCAATAAGCTGAGGGGCTGCAAAAGGCCCTTGTGATGTCACTGCCACACCCACCCCTGCCCTCCAGGGCTAATGTCCTGCCCCAGGCAGCCCCTTTGCATGGCTGAGCTGCTCCCAGGGGTGAAAGTGACACATTTCTTACAGGGAGTCCTGGGAGATGAAGCAGCTGGAGGGAGCCAGGAGAGCAGAGGCCAGCCTGAGAGCTGAGAGTCAGAGGTGCCCACTGCACTTTCACACCGCAGGTCCTATGGTGTAAGGGGCAGCACTCAGGACTCTGAATCCTGCAAACTGCAATTTCCGTCTTCTGAGGAGAAGGGAAGAGGATTTTCTTCTCCTCAGTTCTAGCCACATCAGTCCAGGGAGGAGAAAAAATAACCCTCCGCCCGCTGATTGTCCCCTGCACCTTCTGGCGAAAGAGCCTCTTCCACAAAAATGGTGGCTCATTAGAAATGCAAAGGGCCCTCTCCCTTGGCCACTTGCCACTGCTCCTACCAGCCGCCCGCCAGCCACTCCCTCCAGCCACCCCATCCATGCTGCTGTGGGTGCCAGTGTCTCACCACACTGTGAAATCAGACCAGAGACGGACACTGTCAGTAAACACTCATATCGGAAACGCTCCTCTGGATGCTGGGCCCACCAGAGCCGTGTGCCGCTGCCATCTGCCTGCTCCGTGGATATCTTCCCATTGCAGAGCGCGTGCCGAGCCAGACTGTGACTAGACAGCCCGTCTCTGGGCACCCAGGGACTACAAATACACTGCAGGCTTCTTGCTCAAGAATGGCCGTTCTTGTGCAAAAACTTGAGGAGCATCTACACTGCATGCGCGTTCTTGAGCAACTAAATTTACAGCAAAACGTAGGAAAAGAGGGCTTCTTGCTCAAGAGTTATTCCTCTCCCCATGAGGAATAAACCCTCTTGTACAAGAGCTCTTGCACAAGAAGGTAGTATGAATGAGCAACAGGGTTTTTTTGTGCAAGAAATCCCTATGGCTAAAATGGCCATCAGAGATTCCTTGCACAAGAGAGCGTGCACACTGCCACGGACATTCTTGCACAAAAGCACATGGCAGTGTGGACATGCTCTTGCACAAGACATTTTGCACAAGAACTCTTGCACAAAACAGTTCTTGTGTAGGAAGTCTGCAGGGTAGGTGTAGCCAGGGGGTGTTTGGGTTTGTTACCAGCACTGAGCTTTGTACAGCAGCCCAGGGAACATTGTGAAAAGCCAAAACCTTCCAGCCCTGGGTGTCACTGGCCAGCCAGCGAGTGGCACAAAGGTTCCTGGCAGTGACGGCTTTGGGTAATTGGTAACAGACCCCAACAGCTCAGATGAGGTGGCCGAGTGGTTAAGGGGATGGACTGCTAATCCGTTGTGCTCTGCATGCAGGGGTTCAAATCCCATCCTCATCGGATGTTTGCAGCCCTTCCTCTTGCTTCTCCCAGCTCTCTCTTCAGTTCAGTGCCAGCCCCTCCCAGTGCAGCCTGGGGAAAGGGGAAATCTCCACAGAGACACTCCCAGCTGGGACCCTCAATCCCTTCTGCCCTCAAGGGGAAACCTCACAAAGGAGGCTCCAGGCAGCCAGGCCATGGGGGTCTCTGAGATGCCCCAGCCCTGCAGCCTGTCCCACCTGGCTGTTGCCGTGGACCCTCTGTGAGGTCACTGCCTCCCAGCCAATGAGCTGAGGTGCTAAAAAAGTTCCTTGTGATGTCACTGCTGCCTTGCAGGCTCATGTCCTGCCCTGGCCAGCCCCTTGGCATGTGTGAGCTGCTCCCCCTCAGCCACCGTCACTCAGGGCTGGTTCTGGGGCTCACACAGGGAACATCAGAGGCTGCTCAGGGGGCCACATGCCCCCAAGGTCAACTATTAAATGTAAGGGCAAGCCAGGATCTATCCCGCCCCTTCCCCAAGACCCCACCCCTTTGCTGAGCCCCTGCCATCCCCAAACCTTTCCATGGACTCTTGGTTACTAATGGACACTTGCCACTAATGACATAATCACACCCCAGCCATTTTGCTAGGGCTGCAGCTGGGGAGAAAAGTTTAATTTAAATCATTAAACGATTAAGCGTTTGAACTGTCTCATGTTAGTTGATCAAACTTCATTTTAAATAAAGGAAAAACATTACGGCCAGCACAATAGGTTTCGGTGCCGCACCCCTAGAGACTCTGGAACAAAGAAGACACATGAGAAGAACCCAACTTTCTTCCTTTTGCTGTGACATGGATGGATCTAGCTCAGGTTTCACTCAGGGGGTCTGTCTGCATGTGAAGTACCTGTGACAGCCCCTGTGCTCCTCTGCCCCTCATCAGCAATGCCATCTACTTGGGGGAGCAGTTGCCGCGAGACTTGCAGAAGGGACAACCTGGACAAAGTAAGGCTGCTCAGGCTCCTTCGATAGCTCAGCTGGTAGAGTGGAGGACTGTAGTGTCTGTTTGGCAAGTGATCCTGAGGTTGCCGGTTCAACTCTGACTCAAAGGAGCCATTCTTTTCCCTCCAGCATGGCCTTAGCAGAAAGCAACAAAGGTGGTTACCTTGGGTCCATGTCTTCAGAACCCTGCACTTCAATTGACAAAAGGATTGTGGGGAGGAGCTGCCAATCACATTTCTTGGGCTGTGCAGGTTCTGTCCACACACAAAAGTTCTTTTGGAACAATGGCCATTATTCCACAACAACAATGCAAGAGTCTACACAGCAATTCCGTTATTTTGAAATAATTTCTGAAGTATCAGACGGCTTATTCTGACTTCTGCAAACCTCATTCTACAAAGAATAACGCCCTTTCCAAATTAGCTATTTTAAAATAAGGCCTGTGTAGATGCGCCACTGCTGCCAGTTTGAACTAGCCCCTCTCCGGGGCCATTCTGAGTTATTCTTCCCAGGGCTCTAAATCGAGGTAGCTCGTGTACACTGAGGAGCCTGCCTCAGACTATTCTGAGGTTTCCCTGCAGTGTAGACGTGCTAGTTCGAAATAAGCTATTTTGGAATCACTATTCGAGACCAGCTTATTCCAAAATCAATGTGCCGTGTAGTCGTAGCCAGAGGGATGAAGCAGCAGGAGGGAAGCCAGAAGTGCAGAGGCCAGCTGGAAAACTGAATACCCCAGGTCCCCACACGCACTGAGCCATATTGGTCTCATGGTGTAAGGGGCAGCACTCAGGACTTTGAATCCTGCAAGCTACGTTCAAATCTCCATGGGACCTCCTGGGGTGGGCTTGCTGTTGTGAGGTTATTCACACTGCACACCTATGGTCTCTGCTGTAGGCTTTTTGCACAAGACTAGACGTTCTTGTGCAAAAACTAGCCGAGTGTTTACCCTGCATGTGCATTCTTGCACAAGAAAATGTGCAGTAAACCATTGGAAAAGATGGCTTCTTGTGCAAGAATTATTCCTCTCCCCATAACGAATAAGCCCTCTTGCACAAGAAGGCAGTGTGCACAGGCAAGAGGGATTTTTTGCGCCAGAAACCCCTATGGCTAAAATAGCCATTAGAGCTTTCTTGCACAAGAGAGTGTCCATGGATGCTCTTTATAAGGAGATAAACCACCTCATAGAGCTGGAAGGAGCCTTGAGAGGTCAGCTAGTCCTGTCCCTGTGCTCATAGAAGCTCCAAGAACCATCCTTGACAGATTTGCCCCAGATCCTTAAATGGTTACCTCAAGGATTGAACTCACAACCCTGGGTTTAGCAAACTAACATTCAAACAACTGAGCTACCCTGCCCTCTTGTACCAAAGCACACAGCCGTGTGGATGTGCTCTTGCACAAGAACTCTTGCCCAAAACAGTTCTTGGGCAAGAAGCCTGCAGTGTAGATGGAGCCTAAAGTTTTTCATATTTTTTCTTTTAAAAATATTTCAAACAATTGTTCAATGTGCCCCAGGCCTGGAATTGTGCTGCAGCCGCCTCCCTCACTACGGTCACTGGCTCCATGTGCACTGGCCTTCTATCTGGGTGCTGGCAGGGGAGTGAGAGGTGGTGGGTACCAATGGATAACAGGTAACTGAGACACACAAAAAATGACAAAAAGACAGAAATTCCCTCTTCCAAATGCACATTTCTCAATTTTAGGTGCCAGGTTCAAGCCCTTGGAAGGAGCCAGAAACACAGGAAGAGCTGATCACGCCCCTCTGAAAATCAGCTCTCAGAAGGCACCTCCAGCTGTCCCCAGAGTGTGGGTCACCCCACATTAGCCATGGGTGAAACTCAACACCTTGACATCTTGTCTCCCTCCCATAGCCAGGGGCTTGTTCCCACAGCCGCAGCCTCGGCAGGGAGCAGCACTGGTGCTCACTGCTCGTGGGGAAGGGAGCAGGTCCCACAGGATCTGGGGCTGGCGGGGAATGGGCAGTTGTCACTGAAGGGGAAAGATAAAATGCAGCCACGTTGCTGAGGGCAAGGAGAGTGGCTGGGGCTGGGCTGGCGGCACCGTGGGACGTCCCTGGGGGAGCTCTGCAATGTGACCCTGGCTCCCAAGGCAGCAAGTGCAGAATCCCCCTTGCCGAGTGTGAGAGGCTCCGACCGGCCTGGTCTGAATCCAGCTGAAGGGCTCAAGTGCCCCACTGCTGGAGTGTCAGAGCCCCTGTCAACCGGCCCAGTGTTTGTTCCCTCCCCCACCAGGCAGAGCAGGGCCCATGCTCCCAGCAGGGAGTTACAGGCACGTCTCTCACAGCCAGAGCACTGGGACAATGATGGAGCAGGACTCACTGGCCAGTGTGTGGTACCCAGGGACTTACAGTGGAGTGAGAGCCCTGCCTGGCCAGTGCCAGTAGCCTCTGGATGCGCTCCAGGCTTCTGGTTTCCTTCTCCCAATCAGCCTTTTCCTGAACCAGCAGTTCCATGGGTGGCCAGGGGAGGCCTCTTCTGTGTCCCAGAAGGGGATAGGAAGATAAGGAAAATATGATCAAAGTCCACAGCAAGGCACCACTGGGAGTTGAACCCAGGATCTCCTGTTTATTAGACAGGTGTTTTAGCCAGGTAAGCCATGGTGCCCTCTGCAGGCCAGCCCCTAAAACTGTTCTATTCTATGGTCCCAGACAACACCTTTGACTCCCAAAGTGCAGCCATTCCCCATTTCCCTCCCGCCCTGGCGGTGTCTGGCTCCCTGGGCACAGAAGGCTACAGCTCGGTGGGCAGAGGCTCTGACATGCACATCTCCTCCAGCTGCTGGGACTGTAGAGTTGGCCTTGAGATTTAGCATTGCTGTGGGGAGGGAGAAGTGCAGCAAACACTGAGGGGCTGTGTCTCCAGCTGCTTTTCCGGAATAACTTGCCAGCTGTCTACACTGGCCGGTTGCTTTTCTGGAAAAGCAATGACGATCTACTGTAAAATTGTCAGTGTTTTTCCGGAAAAACTATGCTGCTCCCGTTTGGGCAAAAGTCCTTTTCCAGAAAAACTGTTCTGGAAAAGGGCCAGTGTAGACACCACAGTAGTCTTTTCTTCAAAAAAACCCCGATCGCGAAAATGACAATCAGGGCTTTTTTCCGGAAAAGCGTCCGTGGCCAATGTAGACACGCTTTTTCGGAAAAAGTGCTTTTCCGGAAAAGCATCCTGCCAATGTAAACGTGCTTTTTCCAGAAATCCTTATAATGGAAAACTGTTCCATTTTAAGCATTTCCGGAAAAGGGTGCCAGCGTAGACGTAGCCTGATCGTCTGGATTGTAAACCCCTGGGTCTCAGGCTTTGGGTTGGAGACCCCAGATGGGGGCCCGGCCTCCTTTGGGTTGGTCCCTTCCTGAGGGCACAGAATTAAGACAGAGTTCCTTTGCCCTGTAGCAATCTGAGTTGGCCAAAGAGCAAATAACACATTTTTTGTTCACATACAAGTACAGGAGACGCTTCTCCCACAGTAGTGATGGCCAAGTGGTTAAGGAATTGGACTAAAAATCCAAAAGGGTTTCCCTGTTCAGGCTCAAATCGTGCTCACAGTGAGGCCTGTGTTTTGGTCACACCCCTAACAAGGGCAACAAGCTTGGCTGCCAGCTGTTTGCACATCTGGATCCAGAAATATCCTGAGCCTTGTTTCTGCCAGCCAGTTTCTTTTCAGCTCACTACAAACTGCCTCCCAGCTGTGGGTGAGGCTGAGTGTGTGTGAAACCAGCTGCGCTTTGGATGATTTTGTTAATTGTTTAAAAAGCCTCAGGCACCTCTTCTGCCTAGGGAGGTGTCTGTAATAGACGCCTAGTGTGACATCACCCTGGGGTTTTACCCCTTTAATCCAGAGACTCCTGACAATACAGACTTGTGACCCTCTCCACCTCAGGCCAAGTGTTGGCATGTTTCAGACTAAGGAAACTTCTCCTCCCTTTTTCTTGCCAATCCTTCCCGAGCAAGCTATACCCTTCTGTGCCAATATTCCAGTCGTGTATTATCCCACCGAGTCCCTGTGATACCAACTTCTTCCTGCTTATTACCCATAGTCCTGTGTGTCTGTACCAGCATCTAAGACACAGATTAGATTTTGCTTCCCAGTGGTCCCACGTCCCTCCTTTATCTCTGCTGTTACATTTCTGCCCCATCTCCCAGGTGTCCATGTTGTTCACTTACCTGTGGGCTTTGGTCACCTGCCCCCGTCAAACCTAGTTTAAAGCCTCCTCACTAGGGGTACGTCTAGACTACCGGGTTTTGTCGACGGAAGTTTTGTCGACAGATACTGTCGACAAAACTTTTGTCGACATAGAGCATCCAGACACATTGAGTTCTGCCGACAAAGCAAGCTGCTTTGTCGACAGAACCCCGTAGTCTGGACGCAACCCTACAGGCAATAACACCTTCTGTCGACAGAACTCTGTCGACAGAAGGTGTTATGCCTCGTAAAATGAGGTATACCAGCGTCGACAAAACTGCTGAGTTCTGTCGACGTTATGTCGACAGAACTCAGCGGTAGTGTAGACGCTGGTATAGTTTTGTCGACAAAAGCCCACTTTTGTCGACAAAACTCGGTAGTCTAGACACACCCTAGGTTAGCCAGTCTGCACCCAAATACTCTTCCCTTCCTTGACAGGTGAACCCCGTCCCTGCTGAGCAGCCCTTCCTGCAACAGCATCCCATGGGCAAGGAAGCCAAAGCCCCCTGCCCACTGAGCTGTAGCTTTCTGTGCCCAGGGGGCCAGACACTGCCAGGGCGGGAAGGCTGGAGGGAAATGGCTGTATGTTGGGAGTCAAAGGTGTTGTCTGGAACCTTAAAGTAGAACAATTTTACCCCAGTGTGTGAAGGAGATGCCAGGCTTAGCTGGCTAAAGCACTTGCCTTATAAACAAGAGATCCTGAGTCCAACTCTCAGTGGTGCCTTATTGTAGCTTCTTCCACTTCTTGTGAGCTCCCTGCAAATTACCTCACAACTGTCAGTGAGGGGGAGTGTGGATAAACCCAGCTGTGCTGTAGAGCGGCTGTTAGGTGTGGAAATTGATGGGCTCATTTGGCCTCCCTGAGCAATTCACACATGTAAGAAAACTGCAGTTGAAGATGTTTGCGTGGGAGCCAGGATGGCCAAGTGGTCTAAGGTGCCAGATGCAAGGTTCTGTTTTTTCCCTCAGTGGTGTGTTCTGGTCTCTGAATGGAGATGTGGGTTCAAATCCCACTCCTGACATGTCTTCTTCTTGATAGCTAGAGAAGTGACCTCATTTCCCTGTCTCCCCAGACATTGCAGGAGCACTTGCTCAGCATTTCTCTGAGACTGCATCTACACAGCAGCGTTCCTTGGGAATAACGGCCATTACACTGCAATAACAATGGGAGCGTCTACACAGCAATTCTATTATTCCGACTTCTGTAACGCTCCATCCAGACCAGTGGTCTGAGGAGCCAGGAGGTTTCCAGGCTGCAGACAGACAAGCCCACAGGCACAAACGAAGTGAAATCCCAGCCACTTTCTGCTCAGCCCAGCGGGGTCTCTGTGTGGCCCCCAGACCTTTTGTTTGCCAATGCCTAGGTGCAGAGGCCCAGATTCAGCAGCACTCACAGGCCCCACAGGAGGGGGCTGTTTTGATGCTTCACTCCACGGCCCAGAAATGAGCCCCCAAACTCCCCCTGTGCTTTGAGAGCCCGGTTTGCTGTGTGAATTCTGTGGGGCAGGTTATGTCAGGCCTGGGCACAAGGAGGGTTCAGAACCAACCCACAAGTAAGTCCCCGCTCAAGGGGATTGGGCAATGTCCTTTGCCAGCAATGTAAGTCCAGCCATGTAAGTGTCCCATTCACATGCCCAAACTTTCTCCATACCCCACTCACAGTGGCTGCCCTTGCTCAGGGCAGATAAGAGCTCACAGGTGGTTTTCAGAGCTCACCTCCCACTCTTGGGGGGGTGGGGATAGGAGGCA
Organism: Pelodiscus sinensis; assembly: GCF_052426305.1. NCBI lineage: Eukaryota > Metazoa > Chordata > Testudines > Trionychidae > Pelodiscus > Pelodiscus sinensis. The sequence continues at coordinate 24,338,313 of NC_143070.1, forward strand.
TCTCACCCACTATGTTGGCCACTTGCTACTGCTCCTACCAGCCGCCCGCCAGCCACTCCCTCCAGCCACCCCATCCATGCCGCTGTGGGTGCCAGTGTCTCACCACACTGTGAAATCAGACCAGAGACAGACACTGTCAGTAAAAGCTTCTCTTGGAAACGCCCCTCCAGATGCTGGGCCTCCCTCCCCAGCCCACCAGAGCCGTGTGCCACTGTCATACGCCTGCTCCATGGACATCTTCCCTTTGCAGAAAGTGCTCCGAGCCAGACTGTGACTAGCCAGCCCGTCTCTGGGCACCCAGGGGCTACGTCTACACTGCAGGCTTCTTACACAAAACTTGAGGAGCATCTATAATGCACGCGCATTCTTGCACAAGTAAATTTATGGCAAAATGTAGGAAAGGAGGGCTTCTTGCGCAAGAGTTATTCCTCTTCCCATAAGGAATAAGCTCTTTTGTGCAAGAGCTCTTGCACAAGAAGGCAGTATGGATGGGCAACAGGGGTTTCTTGCACAAGAGAGCGTTCACACTGCCATGGATGTTCTTGCACAAAAGCACATGGCAGTGTGGACGCGCTGTTGCACCTAGCAGTTCTTGCGCAAGAAGCCTGCAGGGCAGATGTAGCCAGGGAGTGTTTGGATTTGTTACCAGCACTGAGCTTTCTACAACAGCCCAGGGAACATTGTGAAAAGCCAAAACTTTTCCGCCCTGGGTATCCCTGGCCAGCCATAAAGAAAGGGAATTTCGGTTTCTCTATCATCACTCATGTGCCCCAGTGGCCTAATGGACAAGGCATTGGCTTCCGAAGCCAGGTATTGTGGGTTCAAGTCCCATCTGGGGTGACACTTGTGATGACTCCTAGTGGAGTCTCTTTCTCTTTACCATGTTAGCTGTGAGAGTCCCCTGGAATTGCCATTTTCCCCCAGACAGGACCCCTCCGGAACAGACACTGACACTGGTGTTAGGTGCAGACAGGAGGAGAGTGTTTGTTAAAAGCTGAGGTGTGCACAGTGAGGTCAGATGCAGGCGCTGGCTTCTCTGTATGCACCTTGGCACCTGTTACCCATCGGTACCTGCCACCTCTCACTCCCCTGCCAGCACCCAGACAGAAGGCCAGTGCACATGGAGCCAGCGACCGCAGCAAGGGAGGCAGCTGCAGCACAATTCCAGGCTTGGGGCACATTGAACAACTGTTTGAAATATTTTTAAAACAAAAAATATGAAAAACTTTAGGCTCCATCTGCACTGCAGGCTTCTTGCCCGAGAACTGTTTTGTGCAAGAGTTCTTGTGCAAGAGCACATCCACACATCCATGTGCTTTGGCACAACAGGGAGGGAGAGCTGAGTGGTTTGAGTATTAACTTGCTAAACCCAGGATTCTGAATTCAATCCTTGAGGGGGCCATTTAGAGATCTGGGGCAAATCTGTCAGGGAGGGTTCTTGTGCTTGCTATGAGGGTAGGGGGCTGGACTATCTGACCTCTCAAAGTCCCTTCCAGCTCTATGAGGTGGTTTATCTCCTCCTAAGGAGCATCTACAGCAGCATAGATGCTCTCTTGTGCAAGAAAGCTCTAATGGCTATTTTAGCCATAGGGGTTTCTGGCACAAGAAATCCCTCTTGCCTGTGCACACTGCCTTCTTGTGCAAGAGGGCTTATTCGTTATGGGGAGAGGACTAACTCTTGCACAAGAAGCCCTCTTTTCCAATGGTTTACTGTTTTTCTTGCACATGAATGCACATGCAGGGTAGACACTGTGCTAGTTTTTGCACAAGAACTGCCATTCTTGTGCAAGAAGCCTGCAGCATAGCCAGGCAGTGTGAAAAACCTCACAACAATAAGCCCCAACCCAGGAGGTCCTACTAAGATTTGAACTCAGATTGCAAGATTCAAAGTCCTGCCCCTTACACCATGGGACCAAGACAGGTGACTGTGTGTAGCCATATGGAATACTGAGCTTTCAGACTGGCCTCTGGACTCCGGGCTTCCCTCCTGCTGCTTCATCCCTCTGGCTACGACTACATGGCACATTTATTTTGGAATAAGCTGGTCTTGAATAGTGATTCCAAAATAGCTTATTTCGAACTAGCACGTCTACACTGCAGGGAAACCTCAGAATAGTCTGAGGCAGGCTCCCCAGTGTAGACGAGCTATCTCGATTTAGAGCCCCAGGAAGAATAACTTAGAATGGCCCCGGGGAGGGGCTAGTTCAAATTAGCAGCAGTGGCGCAGCTACAGACACATTATTTTGAAATAGCTAATTTGGATTACGCGTTATTCTTCATAGAATGAGGTTTGCAGAAGTCGGAATAAGCCACCTGTTACTTCAGAATTATTTCAAAATAACGGAATTGCTGTGTAGACTCTTGCATTGTTATTTTGGAATAACGGCCATTGTTCCGAAAGAACTTTTGTGTTTGTGGATATAACCTGCGCAGCCCAAGAAATGTGATTGGCAGCTCCTCCCCACAATCTTTCTGTCAATTGCAGCGGAGGGCTCTGAAGACACGGACCCAAGGCAACCACCTTGGTTACCTTCTGCTAAGGCCAGGCCGGAGGGAAAACAATTGCTCCTTCGAGCCGGAGTTGAACCAGCGACCTAAGGATCACTCGTCAAACACACACTACAGTCCTCCGCTCTGCCAGCTGAGCTATCGAAGGGTGCCTGAACGATGCTGGCTTGTCTAGGTTGTCATTTCTACAAGTCTCGGGGCACGTGCTCCCCCAAGTAGGTGGCATTGCTGATGGGGGGGCAGAGAAGCACAGGGGCTGTCACAGGTACTTCACATGCAGACGGACCCCTTGAGTGAAACCTGAGCTAGATCCATCCATGTCACAGCAAAAGGAAGCAAGTTGGGTTCTTCTCATGTGTCTTCTTTGTTCCAGAGTCTCTAGGGCTGCGGTCGGGGCAGGTCCAAAAAAAAAAAACCACTTCTCACGTGTCTCCTCACGTGTCTTCAGCAGGGGAGGCGGGCCCAGAAAGTGGGAAGGGCGGGCAGGGGAAGGGTGTGTGTGGGTGGTGGGGGAGGCACAGAGGGGAAATACAGAAGGCCCTTGTGGGGGCACCCAGGGGAGAGTCTCACAGGTGTCCTTGTCTGGAACTCTCCCTCAGGGCCTCTCAGAAGCACAAGCCCCCGGAAGGGCCTGCTGGATGGCAGCCGTGTGCTGCTGCTGAAGGGCCTTTTGCGGAAAAGGGATGCAGATTAGACACAGCGCAATTGCAAATGAAGCGGGGATTTAAATCTCCCCCGCTTCATTTGCATAAACATAGCTGCTGCTTTTTTCCAGCTCGGGGCTTTGCCAGCAAAAAGCGCCAGTCTAGACGGGGATCTTCTGGAAAATAAAACCTTTTCCGAAAGATCCCTTATTCCTAGCAATGTGGCCCCCTGAGCAGCCTCTGATGTTCCCTGCTTGAGCCCCAGAACCAGCCCTGAGTGACAGGGACAGGGAGAGCAGCTCACACATGCTAAGGGGCAGGACATGACCCTGCAAGGCAGCAGTGACATCACAAGGAACTTTTGCAGCACCTCAGCTCATTGGCTGGGAGGCAGTGACCTCATAGAGGATGCCTGGCAACAGCCAGGTGGGACAGGGGCAATCTCAGAGACCCCCAAGTCCTGGCTGCCTGGAATCTCCTTTGTGAGGTTTCCCCTTGAGGGCAGAAGGGATTGAGGGTCCCATCTGGGAGTGTCTCTGTGGAGATTTCCCTTGGCTGCAGTGGGGGGTAGAGGGGGAGGGCTGCCTCTGGTAGAGGCAAGAGAGAAGGCTATTAACACCCAATGAGAATGGGATTCGAACCCATGCGTGGAGAACACAATGGATTAGCAGTCCATCACCTTAACCACTCAGCCACCTCACCTGAGCTGGTGGGGCTTGTTTCAAATCACCTGAAGTCAGCACTTCAGGGAACCTTTGTGCCACTTGCTGACTGGCCAGGGACACCCAGGGCGGGAAGGTTTTGGCTTTTCACAGTGTTCCCTGGGCTGTTGTACAAAGCTCAGTGCTGGTAACAAACCCAAACACCCCCTGGCTACATCTACCCTGCAGACTTCTTGCTCAAGAACTGTTTTGTGCAAAATGTCTTGCCCAACAGTGTGTCCACACTGCCATGTGCTGTTGCACAAGAGAAGTGCTTTTCTGAAAGAGCACCCATGGCAGTGTGGACGCTTTCCTGCTCAGGAAAGCTCTGAAGGGCATTTTAGATACACAGCTTTCTTGAGCAAGAAACCCCTGTTGCCCATCCACACTGACTCCTTGTGGACGAGTTCTTGCGCAAGAGGGCTTATTCCCCGTCCTGCTCTGGGACGTGTCTCTGTGGCAGGAACCTGCCCAGGCGGCTCTCGCAGTGAGGCCCCTCCCTGGCAGCACCGAGCAGTGAGAGCTGAGTGAAGGGGGAGAAGGCTCCATGACTGTGTCAGAGGGAGGCTCTGCCCTGGCCAGTGGGGAATCGTTGCCTCTCCGAGGGGCCCAGGCCTGGTGAGTCATTTCCCCAGGTTACTGAGTGGGGGCTGGAGCCAGTTCTGGGTTGTCGCCTTCAACAACCAAACTGAACCAATGGATCTTGTGCTGACCTGACACTGCGCTGGGCTAGTGCTGTGTGTGCCACAGAGCTTCCTGTAGCGCTGCCCATGCAGGAGAGGGGAGGGGCAGTTTGAGTCACCCAGCTCCGCCCCTTCTGAAGGGCTTGTGAAAATGGCAGGTGCTGTCTTGGCAGTGAGGGAGAGGTGGGAAAGGGGCCCTGAGTGAACCTCTTGGGTCACAGCTGCTGTAACAATGAGGTAAGATGAATGACTTGGCAGATGTCAGGTGAAAACTGAGGCTAGCTTCTCTGACTGGGAATTGAACCCAGGCCTCAGCAGTAAAAGGGCTGAATCCTAACCACTAGACCATCAGGGACACATGAGCAGGGTTTTTTCCTTACCTACACTAGCCTTTCACAGGCCACTTTCTGTCCCCTTCAGGACATGGCTCCATTTTCCATTGCCCAGAGGGGACAAGAACAGCCAAACAGAACATCAGAGCAGCCAGACTGGGCCATGCCAGTTGCCCAACTAGCCCAGGATCCTGTCTCACAACAGCAGCCAATCTCATTGCCCAGTGGGAATCCTCAGGACAGACATTTGTTAAGTGATCCCTCCCGTCACCCATTCTCAGCTTCTAGAATACACCAGCTCAGGACACCTGCCCTGTCCATCCTGGTGAAATGCCATTCATTGTGGCCACCAGGGCTTCCAAACTTGAGTAGCTCTGCATTAAGGGTTCTTATTAATGTCAAGAACCTCAAGCAATGTAAAGCCAGAGTGTGATGGAACTGGAAAGGAAAATATTTCCACTAGAAGGAAATTTTCCAAGGGGGCACTTGGATTTGAACCAAGGACCACTTGATCTGCAGTCAACCACTCTACCACTGAGCTACACCCCCACAAAAATTGTCATCTGGAGCCAATGTTGGGAACTGGACAAGGAGCAAGAGACAAGAGGCTTTTGTGTAACTCACATCCCAGGTGCCACCCTTGGGCTTGGTCTCCACACAGAGCAGGCGGGTGGCAGGGGTCTGATGCTGTCACAGCTGCAAGGCAAGTCACCCACCTGGCCCCTGAGCTCCATGTGGGCAGCAGCCAGACAGTGTGAGTGGAACAGAGGGTCGTGGGGGGCGGGGATTTGTATATTTTAGGAAGGGTCCTGAGTCCTGGCTCCCAGCCATGCACCTTGGCAGAAAGACCAGCGGCCCCTGCACAAAGCGCATTTTGGGGCTGCAGGAAAGGGACTGGCCCCTCAGCACCAACGAGTAAGTGTGAGAAGATGGGAGTGAATCCTGCTACCTCTCATGCGCAAAGGCAGCACTTTTCAATGGAGCTAATTCTGCCCCACCTGCAACCTGTCTCCAGTGCTCCTGCCACTGTCTGGCCCAGGAGGGCTGGTGTCCAGCAGCTCTCTGCCCCAACGTGGCTGGCTTTTGGGGAGAGCAAGTAGGAAGTGGGGACCGGGGCCGGGGGGGGAGGGGCTACTGGAGCCACTTAGCCCCTGGCTGGCTCTGCTGGTAAAAAGAAAAATTGGAAATTTCTCTCCTCATTGGAGAATGTGGGTATTGATCCCACTACCTCTCACATGCTAAGCAAGCGCTCTGCCACTTGAGCTAATTCCCCTGCTACATATACAATAGTCTTCTTGGAGGCTCTTCCCTTCTCCCCAGAGACATCGGCCTTCTAAGTCAGTCATGGGAAAGGAGAAGGCTCCAAAAAGGCCTCAAGGGCAACTCTCAAGGAGACTCCCTGCAGCAAAGCCATGGGGGGGGGGGGGGGGGCTCTGAGATGGCCCCTGCCCTGCAGCCTGTCCCACCTGGCCACTGTCATGGACTCTCTGTGAGGTCATCACCTCCCAGCCTCCATTAGCCAATAAGCTGAGGGGCTGCAAAAGGCCCTTGTGATGTCACAGCCACACCCACCCCTGCCCTCCAGGGCTAATGTCCTGCCCCAGGCAGCCCCTTTGCATGGCTGACCTGCTCCCAGGGGTGAAAGTGACACATTTCTCACAGGGCCTGTTCTATTGGGCCCACCCCTTCGGCTGGGCAGGAGGGAGGGGGAGGCTCAAGGCAGGAAGTGGGGGGAGGGGTTGTGATAGGACAGTACCTGTAAGAAATTAAAATGTGGAGTGTGGGAGGCTCACGGCAGGGATTTGGGGAGTGTGTGAGAGTGGGGGGGCTCAGGGCAGGGGTGAGGATGTGGGAGGGTAGAGAAGTCAGGGCACAGGATCTGGGATATGGGGAGGCTTGGGGCTGAGACTGTGTGTGTGTGTTGAGGGGATCCCTCTGCTCTGTGCTCCCTGAGGCCCTTTAACACACATGGACTGACCTGGGTGCAGGCCAGTGAGGGGGGTTTCAGTGAAGCTACATGTAAATGGATCCCTCTAGCAATCCCTGCCAGCCACACGCACAGGGGGAGGGACTTTAGCCAAGGAAGCAGAAGCAGCCAATCTGAGGGAGGTTTAGAAGCAAAGATGGGCTGCTGCCAGGATGGATGAGGGGATGTCACAGGGCACGAGCATGACAAGGGGAGCAGAGAGGGCCCTGCTGCACCGAGAGACATGCCAAAGCCTGGGATTGAACCAGGGACCTTTAAATGTTTCATCTAAGGCTCCGCACACTGAGCTACCAACAAACCCGTCTGGCTCATTATTAACTGTCCAGGATGTTTGGCAGCCGTGTCACAGCCTGAGTGTTGCTCAGCACTAGTAGGAGACAGGGAGGGACAAAATGGTCCTTTCAGAACAACCCCCAGCCCTAACCCCTAGGACCAGCCCTTCCCTCCACCCTTACTGGGGTCTGCTGGGAATTGCCTGGATGCCAGTCCACCCCAGTGTCAGCCTAAGGACTGACTGGTCTGTAAAAGCTGCATCCTGGAAATGAGGAAGCAGCTAAAGTGACTCTGGTGGGACTTGAACCCACAACCTTTGAATGTCTTGCTGGACTCACGTTAACCATTACAGCTTAGAAGTTCAACATGCTTTCCATTGCACCCCAGAGCCTGATGGGCTGGTGAGTTTGATATCTCCACCTTCTGCTTTGCAGCATGGCAATTGCTGCTGGGGGGGGGGGGGGTGTCTGTGTCTTTTGGGAGAGAAGGAAGGAAGAGAGAGGGGGCCACTGAAATTAAAGGTTAGAGCTGTAATTGGAGAATGTGGGCATCAATCCCACTGCCTTTCGCATGCTAAGCGAGCACTCTACCACTTGAGCTAATTCCCCTGCCTGCAAAAGGCTTTGCTGCCTCACCCGCCTTGTTCCAGAGCCCACAACATTCCTGTGAGTGCTACTTGTGAGACTCACACCTGTGGGCCGGCTAGCTCGGAGGTTTAGGACGTGGTGCTCATATCACACTGACGCGTCTTAAGAGCAAGCCCCTTATTTCAAGCTATAACAGGCTCGCTATTCCGACGTCCCTGCATGGGGATTTATTTCGAAGTGCTGTGTAGCCAGCCCCAAATTACAAAATAAGCTATTTCAAAATAGGTGCATTGATTATTTTGAAGTATGGGACGCACCCCTAGTGAGTTAGAGCTGAACTCTGCCCCCAGCTCCCTGCTTCACCCACCCATGTACTGACTCCCTCGCTGCCATGGGGCTGTTTGCATTTGCCTCTTCTCTCTGTAGCCAGGCTTCAGCCAGGACTGAGACTCAGGCAGGAGAATGTGACCCGGCTCCCTGCACCTGGGCCCTGCATTTCTCATCCCTCCAGAGACACTTGTTAGTGGAGGAATAAATCACAGTCACATGAGTGTAGATTATGAAATTTTGTAGCTGTTGTTGCCTTGGAAACTCCCCCCAGACCTTTCCCTGGAGTCCTGGACAGCCGCTCACACTGCACAGCTCACTTCGAGGTGAGGGTGCTGTGTAGACGTGCCCGTCCTGTTGAGGGCCAGCCTGCTGGGGGGAGGCTCTGGCCACTTCCTTTCCTCGTGTCTCTCAGACTGTGTCTACACTGCAGGGCTACGTCTACACTGCAGGGTTTTTGTGCTAGAGCAACTGCTCTTGTGTAAAAACTTGCAGAGCGTCTACACTGAAGGCACATTTTTGCGCAAGTAAATTTATAGTGCAACATCAGACAACAGGGCTTCTTGCACGGAAGTTATTGTTCTCCCCACGAGGAATAAGCCCTCTTGTGCAAGAACTCGTCCACAAGGAGGCAGTGTGGATGGGCAACAGGGGTTTCTTGCTCAAGAAAGCCCAATGGCTAAAATGCCCATCAGAGTTTTCCTGCGCAGGAGAACATCCACACTGTCATGGCTGCTTTTACAGAAAAGCACTTCTCTTGTGCAACAGCACATGGGAGGTGCAGCTGTGTAGTGTGGGCAAGACATTTTGCACTAAACAGTTCTTGTGTAAGAAGCCTGCAGGGTAGATGTAGCCAGGGGGTGTTTGGGTTTGTTACCAGCACTGAGCTTTGTACAACAGCCCAGCGAACATTGTGAAAAGGCAAAACCTTCCTGCCCTGGCCAGTCAGCAAGTGGCAGAAAGGTTCCCTGAAGTGCTGACTTCAGGTGATTTGAAGCAAATCCTACCCACTCAGGTGAGGTGGCTGAGTGGTTAAGGCGATGGACTGCTAATCCATTGTGCTCTGCACGCATGGGTTCAAATCCCATCCTCATTGGGTGTTTGCAGCCCATCCTCTTGCCTCTCCCAGAGGTTCAGTGCCAGCCCCTCCTGTAACCCTGCCTGCCCCGCCCCTCCTGCTGCAGCCTGGGAAAGGGGAAATCTCCACAGAGACACTCCCAGATGGGACCCTCAATCCCTTCTGCCCTCAAGGGGAAACCTCACAAAGGAGATTCCAGGCAGCCAGGCCATGGGGGTCTCTGAGATGCCCCAGCCCTGCAGCCTGTCCCACCTGGCTGTTGCATGGACCCTCTGTGAGGTCACTGCCTCCCAGCCAATGAGCTGAGGTTCTGCAAAAGTTCCTTGTGATGTCACTGCTGCCTGCAGGCTCATGGCCAGCCCCTTGGCATGTGTGAGCTGCTCTCCCTGCCCCCGTCACCCAGGGCTGGTTCTGGGGCTCAAGCAGGGAACATCAAAGGCTGCTCAGGGGGCCACATTGCTAGGCCAGGGGCCCTCCTGTGGGGCTGTGAGTGTTGCTGTCCCTGCTGTACAGACAGGGCCATAGAGCCTCAGGAGGCTGCAGCAGTGGGAGACACTTCCCTGATTTCAGGAGGTAGACGAGATTTCAAGTGCCATGACTTGGAGCCAGCTACAGATACCCATGGAAAGCTGATCAGCCCTTCCTGTGTATCTGGCTTCTTCAAAGGGGCTAAATAAGGAGCTAAAAGTTGAAGAAGGGACAGTTAGAAGGTGAATTTCTGTCTCTGGCACTGTCCCACCTGACAAAGAATTTACATTCCTCTGCTTTCTGAGACAGTTGGCAAGGATGCTCCACAGTGGCTGTCTCTCTCTCCCTCTCTGCAGAAGCTATTCAGACCCCTCACTAGCAAATGCTGGTGTTAGGTGCAGCTCTGAGTTCTAAAACCCCAGGGCTAGGTCTACAGTGGCACCTTTTTCCAGAACTGCTTAAAATGGAATACTATTCCGTTTTCAGTTTTTCTGGAAAAGGAGCGTCTACATTGGCAGGCTGCTTTTCCGGAAAAGCTCTTTTTCTGGAAAAGCGTCTGTGGCCAATGTAGACGCGCTTTTCCGGAAAAGAGCCCCAAGCGTCATTTTCACGATCGGGGATTTTTTCCGGAAAAGACTACTGGGCTGTCTACACTGGCCCTTTTCTGGAACAGTGTTCCAGAATAAGGACTTATGCCCGAGCGGGAGCAGAATAGTTTTTCCGGAATAGCAGCTGATTTTGTACAGTAGATCGTTGTTGCTTTTCTGGAAAAGCAAGCGGCCAGTGTAGACAGCTCGCAGCTTATTCCGGAAAAGCGGCTCCTTTTCCGGAATAAGTGGCCCAGTGTAGACACAACCCCTTTGTGTAGCTGCCTGCCCTGGGAGGTGAAGCAACGGGAGGGAAGCAAGGAGCAGAGTGTCAGCTGCCAGCCGAGAGTCACAGGTGCCCTCTGCCTCCTGGGACCGCCCCTCCCTGAGCCACCAGCCCCCTGTCTCTCACCGTGCGCCCCGTGGGGAGTCCACTCGCTCTCCCATTGCCTGGCGGTGACAGAAGCGGTAGAGACAGGCCCCAGGGAGCAGAGTTGCCCCACTGGGAAAGTGCCTCCTACACAGGGGAGAGGCAGTGGCTCCCTCCACAGCCGGCTCCCTGGGGGTGGGGCCTGGGCTGCTTCCTTGCTGGCCTAACAAGAGAGCTCTTTGCCCCGCCTCCATGAACTGCTCACTAAGCTGATTGGCTGGCTGGGAATGCCACTCAAGGGCACAATCACTCAGCTCCCTGGCATGCCCTGAGTGATGGAGCTGACTGACGGGAGGTGTCAGTGGAGCAGGTCAGAAGCCCAGCCCTGTCTCCTGTCACTGGAGAGATGGCCCTGTGCTGGGATATGAGAGTATCCCAGTGATGCTCCTCGCAGCCCAGGAGAAGAAGGGGGCTCTGGGTGGAAAGTAACCAAGTAAAGCAGGTCCTAGTGGGCATGAACTGGGCACCAGTTTGGACCAGTTGATTGAGGGGTGGTTGGTGTCATGGGCAGCGCTCAGGACTCAGAACCCTGGAATCTGAGGCCCCATTCCTGCCTCCCTTCCCGGGCTGACCCAGGGTACGTCTAGACTACCGCGTTTTGTCGACGGAAGTTTTGTCGACAGATACTGTCGACAAAACTTCCGTCGACAATTTGCGTCCAGACACATGGAGTTCTGTCGACAAAGCAAGCCGCTTTGTCGACAGAATTCCGTAGTCTGGACGCAACGTTACAGGCAATAACACCTTCTGTCGACAGAACTCTGTCGACAGAAGGTGTTTTGCCTCGTAAAATGAGGTATACCAGCGTCGACAAAACCGCGGAGTTCTGTCGACGTTATGTCGACAGAACTCCGCGGTAGTGTAGACGCTGGTATTGTTTTGTCGACAAAAGTCCACTTTTGTCGACAAAACTAGGTAGTCTAGACACACCCCCAGTGGCCGAAAGGGGCTGCAGCTGCTGCTGGCAGGGAAGAAGCTGGGAGGCAAGGTGCTGGCAGCAAGAGATTCCAGCTTCTCTTTGCCCTGGGTCTGCCGGCCTCCAGCCACCTTGACCTACCCTCAAACCAGCTGGACTAGCCAGCCCATGTCACAGTGAGTCGCCAGTGGCCCTGTCAGAGAAGAGCCATTGGCAGCTGCAGAGACATCCCTGCAGCTGCCTGAGACGCCTTTCTTGAAAGGGCCACTGGTGAAATGCCCTTTCGTAGGCCTGCTAGCTCAGTTGGTTAGCGCGTTGTACTAATAATGCCAAGGTCATGGGTTCAAGTCCCATGCTAGCTGCAGTGGTGTTTGGTTTGGTAACTTCCCTTCCTTTAGCTGCCTGCTATGGACAGGGAAGCAGAAAGAAGCAAAAATGTGAGCCCTGCAAGAAGCAGGGCAGAGATCTGGTAGGGGGAGGCTCCAGCCTGCACAGCCTCAGTGGCTAAAAGGGCCTTGGCCTGGCTTCCTGTCCTCAAAAGCAGGGGACCTGATGCTCAAATTCCTGCTGCTGCAGTGGCTACCTCAAGGCACCAGCTGGGGGGCAGGCTCTGGAGCCCAAGCCACACGGGGAGACTCAATATGACCGGGAGGCCTGGAGCGTGTGAGCCCTGCACAGAGGCTGCTGCTGGGGGCCTGCTTCAGTGGCCCAGCAGCTCAAGTTCCCCTGAACCAGCTTCTCCCCCTGGAGCCACCCCCCAGCGCTGCTGAGGCCCCTGACATGAGGCAGTGGGACCACCAGAGGAAGGTGCCAGCCTTAGTCCTTCCTCCCAGCCCCCTCCCCAGTTCTACATTCCCCACATAAAAACCAGAGAGTTTGTTCTTTCAACGGGGAAAAGTCCTGATTGTGTTACCAGCAAGGAGAGGGGGAGAGGGAGAGGGAGAGGGAGAGGGAGAGGGAGAGGGAGAGGGAAGGGGGTGTGTTGGGGTATGTTGTGGTTGGGAGGGAGGCACAGAGGGGCAAAAAATGAGGAGTAATATTAGTTAGTTGAAACCAAGGGGCTGGGTTTAAACTACTGCAGAAAAAAGGACTCTGCCCCTGGAGCTGCCCTGTCCTCTCCAGAGCCCTTAGGTTGGCACTGGGGAGGCCTAAGTCCAGACGGTGCCAAGCCAAGGGGGAGGGAAGGGTTGGGTGATGTTCTGAAAGGCTGCTGGCACCATTATACCCTTTTTTAACAGTGAGGGAGAGGTGGGAAAGGAGCCTGAGTTAACCTCTTGGGTCACAGCTGCTGTAACATGTGGCAAGAAAGTTGACTAAGGCCATGAAAGTTGACTATGGAGTTGTTTGGTAAAAATTGCCAGGGGCTTCCCTGACTGGGAATTGAACCCAGGTCATAGCAATGAAAGAGCTGGATCCTAACCACTAGACCATCAGGGACACACAAAGCAAGTCTCCTTGCTCACCTACACTAGCCTTTCACAGGCCATTTTCTGTCCGCTTCAGGATGGGGGGGAGGGTTCATTCTCCCTTGCCCAGAGGGGACAAGAACAGCCAAATAGAACATCAAAGCAGCCAGACTGGGCCATGCCAGTTTGCCAGACCAAATAACTAGCCCCCCCGCTCTGGAGTCTCTGCCTCTCATGGGCCTTCTCATCCTCAGGCTCCGCTTTTTCTCCAGAAAGACCCTGCTCTGCTACAGTCACCTCCCTCCGGCTGTCACTCCTAGAGCAAAATGCTTCCCTTCATTCTGACTTTGTACATCTGGGGTTTTAGTACTCAGAGCTGCACCTAACACCAGCATTGGCTAGTGAGGGGTCTGAACAGCTTCTGCAGAGAGGGAGAGAGAGAGAGAGCCACTGTGGAGCATCCTTGCCAACTGTCTCAGAAAGCAGAGGAATGTAAATTCTTTGTCAGGTGGGACAGTGCCAGAGACAGAAATTCACCTTCTAACTGTCCCTTCTTCAACTTTAACTCCTGATTAAGCCCCTTTGAAGAAGCCAGATACACAGGAAGGGCTGATCACACCCCTCTGAAAATCAGCTTTCCATGGGTATCTGTAGCTGGCTCCAAGTCATGGGACTTGACATCTCGTCTCCCTCCCGAAACCAGGGAAGTGTCTCCCACCGCTGCAGCCTCCTGAGGCTCTATGGCCCTGTCTGTACAGCAGGGACAGCAACACTCACAGCCCCACAGGAAGGCCCCTGGCCTAGCAACGTGGCCCCCTGAGCAGCCTCTGAGGTTCCCTGCTTGAGCCCCAGAACCAGCCCTGAGTGACAGGGGCAGGGAGAGCAGCTCACACATGCCAAGGGGCTGGCCAGGGGCAGGACATGAGCCTGGAAGGCAGCAGTGACATCACAAGAAACTTTTGCAGAACCTCAGCTCATTGGCTGGGAGGCAGTGACCTCACAGAGGGGCCATGACAACAGCCAGGTGGGACAGGCTGCAGGGCTGGGGCATCTCAGAGACCCCCCCCTGGCCTGGCTGCCTGGAATCTCCTTTGTGAGGTTTCCCCTTGAGGGCAGAAGGGATTGAGGGTCCCAGCTGGGTGTGTCTCTGTGGAGATTTCCCCTGTGGGGCAGGCAGGGTTGCAGGAGAGGCTGGCACTGAACCTCTGAGAGAGGCAAGAGGATGGGCTGCAAACACCCAATGAGGATGGGATTTGAACCCATGCGTGCAGAGCACAATGGATTAGCAGTCCATCGCCTTAACCACTCAGCCACCTCATCTGAGCTGCTACAATTTGCTTCAAATCACCTGAAGTCAGCACTTCAGGGAACCTTTCTGCCACTTGCTGACTGGCCAAGGACACCCAGGGCGGGAAGGTTTTGGCTTTTCACAATGTTCCCTGGGCTGTTGTACAAAGCTCAGTGCTGGTAACAAACCCAAACACCCCTGGCTACACCTACCCTGTTTTGTGCAAAAGGTCTTGCCCAACAGTGTGTCCACACTGCCATGTGCTGTTGCACAAGAGAAGTGCTTTTCTGTAAAAGCAGCCATGGCAGTGTGGACGCTTTCCTGCGCAGGAAAGCTCTGACGGGCATTTTAGATATTTGGCTTTCTTGAGCAAGAAACCCCTGTTGCCCGTCCACACTGCCTCCTTGTGGACAAGTTCTTGCACAAGAGGGCTTATTACTCGTGGGGAGAGCAATAACTTCTGTGCAAGAAGCCCTGTTGTCTGATGCTGCACTATAAATTTACTTGCGCAAAAATGTGCCTTCAGTGTAGACGCTCTGCAAGATTTTAAACAAGAGCAGTTGCTCTTGCACAAAAAGCCTGAAGTGTAGACATAGACCTGCAGTGTAGACACAGCCTGAGAGACACGAGGAAATGAAGTAGCCAGAGCCTCCCCTCAGCAGGCTGGCCCTCAATAGGACGGGCACGTCTACACAGCACCCTCACCTCGAAGAAAGCTGTGCAGTGTGAGTGGGCTGCCCGGGACCCCAGGGGAAGGTCTGTGGGGAGTTTCCAAGGCAACAACATTTCATAATCTACACTCATGTGACTGTGATTTATTCCTTCATTAACATGTGTCTCTGGAGGGATGAGAAATGCAGGGCCCAGGTGCAGGGAGCCGGGTCACATTCTCCTGCCTGAGTCTCAGTCCTGGCTGAAGCCTGGCTACAGAGAGAAGAGGCCAATGCAAACAGCCCCATGGCAGCGAGGGAGTCAGTAGGTAGGTGGGTGGGTGGAGCAGGGAGCTGGGGGCAGAGTTCAGCTCTAACTCACTAGGGGTGCGTCCCATAGTTCAAAATAATCAATGCGCCTACAGGCAGTCCCCGGGTTACGTACAAGATAGGGACTGTAGGTTTGTTCTTAAGTTGAATCTGTATGTAAGTCGGAACTGGTGTCCAGATTC
Source organism: Pelodiscus sinensis (assembly GCF_052426305.1). NCBI lineage: Eukaryota > Metazoa > Chordata > Testudines > Trionychidae > Pelodiscus > Pelodiscus sinensis. Next base: position 24,353,690 of record NC_143070.1, read on the forward strand.
AGCTGCTGCTGAAACTGATCAGTTTCAACAGTTGCTGAATCTGGACGCCAGTTCTGACTTACATACAGATTCAACTTAAGAACCCCAGGCATCCCCAAGTCAGCTGCTGCTGAAACGGGTCAGCGGCTGATTCCAGGAAGCCCGGAGCAGGGGCTTCCTGTAGTCAGCCACTGGTCATTTTCAGCAGCTGCTGACTTGGGGACACCTGGGGCAGAGCAGCTGGGGTGCTGCTGGGTTGGTCCAGTGGCGCCCAGAGCGGCGCTACGGGACCAACCGGCAGCGCCCCAGCTGCTGTACCACAGGCGTCCGGAGCAAAGCGGCGGAACACGCAGGCAGCGGGACAGCCCAGACGCGCCGTGGCTATCCTGCTGCCCTCGGGCTCCGCGGCTTTGCTCTGCTCTGCTCCCCGTCCCCCTGGTCTGCAGACCGGGGGGAGGGGGAGAAGAGCAGAGCAGAGCAAAGCCGCGGAACATGCGGCCAGCTGACAGCCCAGACGCATCTGCTCTGCTCTGCTCTGCATCTGCTGGGCTGTCAGCTGGCCACGTGCTCCGCGGCTTTGCTCTGCTCTGCTCTGCTCCCCCTCCACCTGGTCTGCAGACCAGGGGGAGGGGGAGCAGAGCGGAGCACGCGGCCAGCTGACAGCCCAGACGTGTCTGGGCTGTCAGCTGGCCGCGTGTTCCGCCGCTTTGCTTCCTCTCCCTGGTCTGCTGGAGACCAGGGAGAGGAAGGGCCCCGTTCGTAACTGCGGATCCGACATAAGTCGGATCCGCATAACTCGGGGACTGCCTGTATTTTGAAATAGCTTATTTTGTAATTTGGGGCTGGCTACACAGCACTTCGAAATAAATCCGCATGCAGGGACGTCGGAATAGCGAGCCTGTTATAGCTTGAAATAAGGGGCTTGCTCTTAAGACGCCCTAAACCTCCGAGCTAGCCAACCCACAAGTGTGAGTCTCACAAGTAGCACTCGCGGGGATGCTGTGGGCTCTGGAATAAGGTGGGTGAGGCAGCAAAGCCATTTACAGGCAGGGGAATTAGCTCAAGTGGTAGAGCGCTCGCTTAGCATGCGAGAGGCAGTGGGATCGATGCTCACGTTCTCCAATTACAGCTCTACCCTTTAATTTCAGTGGCCCCCTCCCTCTTCTTACCTTCTCTCCCAAAAGAGACAGACCCCCCAGTGACAAAGCAGAGAGTGGAGATATCCAACTCACCAGCCCATCAGGCTCTGGGGTGAAAAGAAAGCATGTTGGACTTCTAAGCTGTAATGGTTAATGTGAGTCCAGCTAAATATTCAAAGATTGTGGGTTCAAGTCCCACCAGAGTCACTTTAGCTGCTTCCTCATTTCCAGGATGCAGCTTTTACAGACCAGTCAGTCCTTAGGCTGACACTGGGGTGGGCTGGCATCCAGGCACTTCCCAGCAGACCCCAGTGAGGATGGAGGGAAGGGCTAGTCCTTGGGGTTGGGGCTGGGGGTTGTTCTGAAAGGCTGCAGGTGCCGTTAGACCATTTTGTCCCTCCCTGTCTCCTACTCTTACAGGTACTGTCCTATCACAACCCCTCCCCCAACTTCCTGGCTTGAGCCTCCCCCCCTCCTGCCCAGCCCAAGGGGTGGTGCCCAATAGAACAGGCCCTGTGAGAAATGTGTCACTTTCACCCCTGGGAGCAGCTCAGCCATGCAAAGGGGCTGCCTGGGGCAGGACATTAGCCCTGGAGGGCAGGGGTGGGTGTGGCTGTGACATCACAAGGGCCTTTCGCAGCCCCTCAGCTTATTGGCTAAAGGTGGTTGGGAGGTGATGACCTCACAGAGAGTCCATGACAATGGCCAGGTGGGACAGGCTGCAGGGCAGGGGCCATCTCAGAGCCCCCCCATGGCTTTGCTGCAGTGAGTCTCCTTGAGATCTGCCTTTGAGGCCTTTTTGGAGCCTTCTCCTTTCCCAGGACTAACTGACTTAGAAGGCCGACGTCTCTGTGGAGAAGGGAAGAGCTTCCAAGAAGACCATTGTACCTGAAGCAGGGGAATTAGCTCAAGTGGTAGAGTGCTTGCTTCGCATGTGAGAGGTAGTGGGATCGATACCCACATTCTCCAATGATGAGAGAAATTTCCAATTTTTCTTTTTACTAGCAGAGCCAGCCAGGGGGGGCTCAGTGGCTCCAGTGGCCCTCCCGCCCCGGCCCCCACTTCCTACTTGCTCTCCCCAAAACCATCCATGTTGGGGCAGAGAGCTGCTGGACACCAGCCCTCCTGGGCCAGACAGTGGCAGGAGCACTGGAGGCAGGTTGCAGGTGGGGCAGAATTAGTTGCATTGGAAAAGTGCTGCCTTTGCGCATGAGAAGTAGCAGGATTCACTCCCTACTCGCTGGTACTGAGGGGCCGGCCCCTTTCCTGCTGCCCCAACTCTTATTCCCACAATGCGCTTTGTGCAGGGGCCGCTGGTCTTTCTGCCAAGGTGCGTGGCTGGGAGCCAGGACTCAGGACCCTTCCTAAAATATACAAATCCCCGCCCCCCACGACCCTCTGTTCCACTCACACTGTCTGGCTGCTGCCCACATGGAGCTCAGGGGCCAGGTGGGTGACTTGCCTTGCAGCTATGACAGTATCAGACCCCTGCCACCCACCTGCTCAGTGTGGAGACCAAGCCCAAGGGTGGCACCTGGGATGTGAGTTACACAAAAGCCTCTTGTCTCTTGCTCCTTCTCCAGTTCCCAACATTGGCTGCAGATGCCAATTTCTGTGGGGGTGTGGCTCAGTGGCAGAGTGTTTGACTGCATATCAAGTGGTCCTTGGTTCAAGTCCAAGTGCCCTCTTGGAAAATTTCCTTCTAGTGGAAATATTTTCCTTTCCAGTTCCATCACACTCTGGCTTTACATTGCTTGAGGTTCTTGACATTAATAAGAACCCTTAATGCAGAGCTACTCAACTTTGGAAGCCCTGGTGGCCACAATGAATGGCATTTAACCAGGATGGACAGGGCAGGTGTCCCTAGTTAGTGTATTCCAGGAGCTGGGAATGGGTGACAGGAGGGATCACTTAACAAGTGTCTGTCCTGAGGATTCCCTTGGGACAATGAAATTGGCTGCTGTTGTGAGACAGGATCCTGGGCTAGTTGGACAACTGGCATGGCCCAGTCTGGCTGCTTTGATGTTCTGTTTGGTTTCTGTTCTTGTCCCCTTTGGGCAAGGGAGAATGGCCCCTCATCTCCCTCATCCTGCAAAAGGCTAGTGTAGGTGAGCAAAGAGGCATGTGTCAGGTGTCTCTGGTGGTCTAGTGGCTAGGATACAAAACTCTTGCTGGTCTGGTCCCCACTCAGGGAAACCAGCCTGATGTTTCACTTGGCCACTGTCTAGTCATTTTTCTAACCTCATTGTCACATGTTACAGCAGCCGTGACCCAAGAGGTTACTTCAGGCTCCTTCCCACCTCTCCCTCACTGCTAAGGCAACACTTGCCATTTTCACATGGGGTAGAGCTGGGTGACTCAAACTGCCCCTTCCCTCTCCTGCATGGGCAGCGCTACAGGAAGAGGAGCTGACACTCTGCTCCATGCTTCCTTTCCACTCTTCCACCTTTCAGGACTTTTTTCTTCTTCCTTGTTCATAGCAGGTAGGTACACAAAGGCAAGGCACCAAACCGCCTTGGCGTCAGCATGGGGCTTGAACCCATAACCTTGGCATTACTAGTATCAAGCATTAAACACCCAAGCCAGCAGCCCCACGAGAGAGCTGCTGGAAAAGACACTACAGACAGCTACAGGGACGTCTCTGCAGCTGCCAAGGGCTTTTCTCTGGTGGGGCCACTAGTGACTCACTGTGATGTGGGCTGGCTAGTCCAGCTGGTCTGAGGCTTGGTCAAGCTCATCTTGCCCTACAGGGCCACTGGCAACAGCTGCTCTCTTGTGTGCTGCTGTGGGGAAAAGCTTCCCTGACAGCTGCTGAACTAGCTTGGTGGGGACAGTGTTAAACTGAAGATTTAAAGGTGTCTGGTTCATTTCCTGGCTCTGGCAGGAGACCTTTGTTTCTGTGGCTGAGCTGTTGGTTGGGTCCTCTGTAGAGAACCTGTCTGTCACCCCTAGAAGGGCCTTGCCTGCTCTGCCTCATCCAGGGGAGGGGAAAAGAACTCTCCTTAGAAGTAGAGTCAAGGCAGCTGCTCCAGTCCTCTGCTCTATAAGCTGAGCTATGGAGGGGCCTTTTGGGGCTGCTTCTCTGTCCAGGTGTCTCTGTCCACAAGGGCAGGAACAGAATCCTGGAATCACCTTCTGCCCAGACTCACCCTCTTGGAAACAGCTGGTTGCAGAAGGTGAGGACAGAGGGGACAGAAGGTCTGTGCCCATCTGCCAGTAGCTCCATGGGTGGGGGGCAGGGCTTTGTGTGTTGGTATCACACGTGACATCACAATGCCCTGATGCACATGGCTTGACACCCCCTCCTGGAGCAGCAGCAGGCTGGGAGGGTGGCGCGCTGGGATGGAACAGGCTGTCAAGCCTCTTTGGCTCCTGCCATCTGCTGCTACATGGCACCACATTTTGGAAAACCCTGTTCTCTGGACATGTCCCTTCTGCCTCGTAGAAAGAGTGTCCTCTTCAGTCTGGACGTGGCACTGAAAGAAGTAGAAGGGGATTGACAGGGGATGGGGAGTGTGGGGAGAGTGTCTCAGGAGTTTGTTGCTTTGGTTAGAGGTGTGGCCAAAACACAGGCCTCGCTGTGAGGAAGATTTGAACCTTTGCAAGGAAAGTCTATTAGATTTCAAGTCCAACACTTTAACCACTTGGCCATCACAACTGTGAGCTCGGTGGTGCTTGGGCACCAGCAAACAAAAGATCTGAGGGCCACATTGTCATTCCCTTCGGTGGGGCCCTGCTAGACTGTAGCTGTGAAAGCTTAAAAATCAACAAATGGTCCTAGAATGAGAGAATCCTGCCTTGTGTCCGTGTTTGCTGTCCCAGAGAGCGGCCCCATAGCTAAGCTGGCCCAGGCACCTGCCAGGTCCGGAGGAGGTGAGGGATGCAGCCCCCAGTGGTGCCTGGCCAATGTGTCTGCTCTTCCCACCATCCCCCCTTATGTAGCTGGAGGCAGCTTCCTTCAGTTGAGCTTGGCCATGTCCTCACAGCAGGAAGCCAAAGGCAGCAAGAGCAGATTTCTGGCACCTAGTAAGGTGCTCTCTGGTAATAAAGGTTTTCTGTCAACTTTTAAGTTCAAAAAATATGAACAGGAACATAACACCAAGTATACATGTTGTGTCCAAATATATTTATAACTGATTTAGACCAACTGACATTAACTGAGATTTTACAATGTATTCAACTCAATACATATGGATTCGTTGGGGGCCATAAAAGATAGATATTGCCAAATTACCTGTGGGGCCGTATTAAACCGGAACACGGGCCGCAATTGGCCTCCGGGCCGGACTTTGGATATGCCTGCCTTAGCCAAACAGTCTGACGTCAGGGCATCCAATTACAGAAATCCTCAATTAAATTTGGAAAAAAACAAAGCCTTATCAACAAGATGGCAGACAGGTACGAGGGAGTACATCTCCTGTCCCAACCAGCCCAATTAACACATACCAATAGCCCATCCTGTAGGCCTCTTCTCACGGGGTGACAGAAAGTTCACTCTGGTCTACGTGCTTGAGAGAAAAGCTGAAATGGTTTCTGATATACAAGATGGCTTCTAGCTAAACATAAAATAGCTTCTACACAGGGAACACGAGGCTTTTGTGTAACACACATCTCAGGTGGGATGGACTCTCACTGAGCCCAGACTGAGATGGACCCTAACGAGTGAATCTTGCTACCTCTGGGGTCTAGCAGCTTTTCACCCCAGCTTTTTGGGAGGCCAAGTAGGAAGGGGCCTCTGGAGGCTCATAGCCCCCTGGCCTGCTGTGTCTGTGGAAAGGGGGGAAGAGGACACATACCTCTCACTGGGGAACAGGGCGCATGGATCCCACTCGTTCCTGCAGAAAATGAAACAGGCTGAGCATTTTGCAGAGAACAGGCCAGAGCCCTTCTCCTGCCCCTGGAGAGATGGAAATGGGGCCGTTCCTTGTGGGGAAAGAAGTGGATGTGTCGGGAGTGGGGTTCGAGCACAAACCTCTCCACAGACCAGAACCCCACATTAGGGGCAAAAAAGAGCCTTGAGTCAGGCAGTGGAGAACACCTGGCTCCTGTTACGCTGAGATGGGATATTAGGAAACTTTTTGCATGCAGCCTGGCTAGATCAGTTGGTAGAGCATGAGACTCTTAATCTCAGGGTCATGTGTTCAAGTCCCTTGCTGGGCAGTACCCTTCTTTAACTCACATTCTCAGCCTGTGAGCAATTGGCTCTCAGTTTTCACCAGGGTTTTAGAAAGAAAAAGTCTAGTCCTGGGGTCCAGCTTTAGTAGAACCAAAGAGAGAACTAACTGCAGTTTCCATCTTCTAAGGAGAAGGGAAGAGAATTTTCTTCTCAGTTCTAGCCACATCAGCCCAGGGAGGAGAAAAAATAACCCTTCGCCGGCTGATTGTCCCCCGTCAGCTTCTGTAGCGTCACCTCCTTCCACAGCAGCTCCAGCTTTGAGCTACAAATCTCAAGGGGCTGGTGAGGAAATTAGGCGCTTCCCTGAGAACAAGAGGTGGAGTGTTCACAAGGAGCATCCCCCTCCCCTGCAGAGCAGGGTGTTAGAAAGAGCCAGGAACAGAACAGTCAGACAAGTTCCACCCCTCAAAATGTGTTTCTGTGGTGTAGTGATTATCACGTTTGCCTAACACGCAAAAGGTCCCTGGTTCAAAACCAGGCAGAAACAGAGGGTCTTCTCTTATTGCGCTGCCCAGGTAACTGCAGCTGCTGCAGACCAGCCTGTTGATGAGCCCAACGCTCATGTGACGGGGGGGGGGGAGTAATGTCAGCTGATAATGCCCCTGGGTGGCAACCTGGGGAAGCCAGATAAATTAGGCCAGGCAGCTGCTTGTGCCTTGGCCTCCCCTGCCCTGGGAGGCTGGTGCATTGGGCCGGCTCTGCCTACTGCCTCCCTTGTGTGACTTGTCCAGTGTAACAGGCCACATGTCGGAAAAGCCTCTTCCCCCCCCCCCCCCAAAAAAAAGCAGAAGAAAAAGCTGCACAAATTGGGTTTTGAAGTTTGCGTAGCTTTTCCCAGAAGAGCAGTGTAGGGCAGACATAGCCTGAGTGTTGCTCAGCACTGGTAGGAGACAGGGAGGGATAAAACGATCGAATGGCACCTGAAGCCTTTCAGAACAGCTCCTAGCCCCAACCGCAAGAACCAGCCCTTCCCTCCATCCTCACTGGGGTCTGCTGGGAACTGTCTGGACTCAAGCCCACCCCAGTTTCACCCTAAGGATTGCCTGTTCTGTAAAAGCTGTGCCCTGGAAATGAGAAAGCAGCTAAAGTGACACTTGTGGGACTTGAACCCACAAACTTTGAATGTCTAGCTGGGCTCACATGAATCACTGCAGCTTAAAAGAGTGATAGAAAAGTAGCCATGTTAGTCTAGGGTAGCTGAAACAAAATACAGAAAAATAGAGAAAAAAACAGTTTCTTGCCATTTCAGCCAGAAAGGACATTATATCAATGACTTAATTACCTGCATCCTGCTTCAAAAGCCTTTTAAAACTGCACTTTTAAGGGAATTCTCTGAACTGTTATTCATGCTAAAATTCGACACTTTACGGCGGGGTCCTAACAAAGACTCTAGTTATCTTACCCATTACAAAGATAGCTTCCCCAATTATCACCTCTAATATCATTAGCTCACAGACATTTACCTTCCCCCCCCCCGCCCCGCATCCCCGTTCTGTTCTGAAATTTGATTTGTCCTTTTCATATGTGTTCGGTTTTTTTAATTGTATCCGTTGATATATATGGTTGTGACAATTTTCTTCCACTATTTGATCTGAGGAAGTGGGTCTGGCCCACGAAAGCTCATCATCTAATAAACCATCTTGTTAGTCTTTAAAGTGCTACGTAGTCCTGTATTTTGTTGCAGCTTAAAAGTCCAACATGCTTTCCATTGCACCACAGAGCCTGATATCTCCACTCTCTGCTTTGCAGCATGGCAATTGCTGGTGGCAAAGAAAGGGGAGCCAGGTCTGTCTCTTTTGGGAGAGCAGGTAGGAAGAGGGAGGGGGCCACTGAGCCCCTGACAGTGAAAATAAGGGATAAAAGCTGAGCTGCAGTTGGAGAATGTGGGCATTTATCCCACTGCCTCTCGCATGCTAAGCAAGCGCTCTACCACTTGAGCTAATTCCCCTATTGCATTTAGAGAGCCCTTCTTGGAGGCTCTTCCCTTCTCCACAGAGACATCGGCCTTCTAGGTCAGTTAGTCGTGGGAAAGGAGAAGGCTCCGAAAAGGCCTCAAGGGCAACTCTCAAGGAGACTCCCTGCAGCAAAGCCATGAGGGTGGGGGGGCGCTGAGATGGCCCCTGCCCTGCAGTCTGTCCCACCTGGCCAGTGTCATGGACTCTCTGTGAGGTCATCACCTCCCAACCTCCATTAGCCAATAAGCTGAGGGGCTTCAAAAGGCCCTTGTGATGTCACTGCCACACCCACCCCTGCCCTCCAGGGCTAATGTCCTGCCCCAGGCAGCCCCTTTGTCTGGCTGAGCTGCTCCCAGGGGTGAAAGTGGGGAGTCCTGGGAGATGAAGCAGCTGGAGGGAAGCCAGGAGAGCAGAGGCCAGCCTGAGAGCTGAGAGTCAGAGGTGCCCACTGCACTTTCACACCACAGGTCCCATGGTGTAAGGGGCAGCACTCAGGACTCTGAATCCTGCAATCTGAGTTCAAATCTCAGTGGGACCTACTAAGACTCAGCTGGTTGTTACAAGGTTCAGGTGCTTCAGCTTCCATGGCCTGAGGTTCAATAAAGAGCGTTTTGTTCCTCTTGCTGGGTGTCTGAGGCCACTGGAGCTCCATCTCCAGACGGAGCAGGTGGGCTGGAAGGGCCTGATGCCATCACAGCTGCAGGGCAGGTCACCCACCTGACCCCTGAGCTCAGCCTGTGCTGGAGGCAGCCAGACATTGTGAGCGGGTCAGAGGGGGCATTGGAGGAAGGGTCCTGAGTCCTGGCTGCCAGCCACACACCTTGGCACAAAGACCAACGGCCCCTGCACAAAGTGCATTGTGGGGATAAGAGTTGGGGCAGCAGGAAAGGGGCCGGCCCCTCAGCACCAGGGCACAGGCAGGAGAAGATGGGAGTGAATCCTGCTACCTCTGCCATGGCTTGGGCTGGGGTCTAGCAGCTTTTCACCCCAGCTTTGTGGGAGGCCAAGTAGGAAGGGGCCTCTGGAAGCTCATAGCCCCCTGGCCTGCTGTGTCTGTGGAAAGGGGGGAAGAGGACACACACCTCTCACTGGGGAACAGGGCGCATGGATCCCACTCGTTCCTGCAGAAAATGAAACAGGCTGAGCATTTTGCAGAGAACAGGCCAGAGCCCTTCTCCTGTCCCTGGAGAGATGGAAATGGGTCTGTTCCTTGTGGGGAAAGAAGTGGGTGTGTTGGGAGTGGGGATTGAGTTCAAACCCCTCCACAGACCAGAACCCCACATTAGGGGCAAGAAAGAGCCTTGAGTCAGGCAGTGAAGAACACTTGGCTCCTGTTATGCTGTGATGGGATAGTAGAAAATGCTTTACAGAGAGCCTGGCTAGCTCAGTTGGTAGAGCATGAGACTCTTAATCTCAGGATCATGGGTTCAAGCCCCATGCTGGGCAGTGCCCTTCCTTAACTCACATTCTCAGCCTGTGAGCAATTAGCTCTCCGTTTTCATCAGGGTTTTAAAAAGAAAAAGTCTAGTCTTGGGGTCCAGCTTTAGTAGAACCAGAGAGAGAACCAACTGCAATTTCCATCTTCTGAGGAGAAGGGAAGAGGATTTTCTTCTCCTCAGTTCTAGCCACATCAGCCCAGGGGGGAGAAAAAATAACCCTCCGCCCGCTGATTGTCCCCTGTCAGCTTCTGGCACAAGAGCCTCTTCCACAACAATGGTGGCTCATTAGATATGAGGCTCACCCACTCCGTTGGCCACTTGCCGCTGCTCCTACCGGCCACCCGCCAGCCACTCCCTCCAGCCACCCCATCCATGCTGCTGTGGGTGCCAGTGTCTCACCACACTGTAAAATCAGACCAGAGACGGACGCTGTCAGTAAACACTCATATCGGAAACGCTCCTCTGGATGCTGGGCCCACCAGAGCCGTGTGCCGCTGCCATCTGCCTGCTCTGTGGACATCTTCCCATTGCAGAGCCCGCGCCAAGCCAGACTGTGACTAGACAGCCCCTCTCTGGGCACCCAGGGGCTATGTCGACACTGCAGGCTTCTTGCTCAAGAATGGCCGTTCTTGTGCATAAACTTGAGGAACATCTACACTGTGCGTGCGTTCTTGTGCAAGTAAATTTACAGCAAAATGAAGCAAAAGGGCTTCCTGGGCAAGAGTTATTCCTCTCCCTCTCTCCATGAGGAATAAACCCTCTTGTGCAAGAGCTCTTGCACAAGAAGGTAGTATGAATGGGCAACAGGGTTTTTTTGTGCAAGAAATCCCTATGGCTAAAATGGCCATCAGAGCTTTCCAGCACAAGAGAGCGTGCACACTGCCATGGACATTCTTGCACAAAAGCACATGGCAGTGTGGACGTGCTCTTGCACAAGACATTTTGCACAGGAACTCTTGCACAAAACAATTCTTGTGTAAGAAGCCTGCAGGGTAGATGTAGCCAAGAGGTGTTTGGGTTTGTTACGAGCACTGAGCTTTGTACAACAGCCCAGGGAACATTGTGAAAAGCCAAAACCTTCCTACCCTGGGTGTCCCTGGCCAGCCAGCAAGTGGCACAAAGGTTCCTGGCAGTGATGGCTTTGGGTAATTGGTAACAAAACCCAACAGCTTAGATGAGGTGGCCGAGTGGTTAATGCGATGGACTGCTAATCCATTGTGCTCTGTATGCCTGGGTTCAAATCCCATCCTCATTGGATGTTTGCAGCCCTTCCTCTTGCTTCTCCCAGCTCTCTCTTCAGTTCAGTGCCAGCCCCTCCCACTGCAGCCTGGGGAAAGGGGAAATCTCCACAGAGACACTCCCAGATGGGACCCTCAATCCCTTCTACCCTCAAGGGGAAACCTCACAAAGGAGATTCCAGGCAGCCAGTCTCTGAGATGCCCCAGCCCTGCAGCCTGTCCCACCTGGCTGTTGCCGTGGACACTCTGTGAGGTCACTGTCTCCCAGCCAATGAGCTGAGGAGTTGCAAAAGTTCCTTGTGATGTCACTGCTGCCTGGCAGGCTCATGTCCTGCCCCTGGTCAGCCCCTTGGCATGTGTGAGCTGCTCCCCCTCTGCCCCCCTCACTCAGGGCTGGTTCTGGGGCTCACGCAGGGAACATCAGAGCCTGCTCAGGGTGCCACATGCCCCCAAGGTCACCTTTTAAATGTCAGGGTAAGCCCGGATCTATCCCGTCCCTTCCCCAAAACCCCACCCCTTTGCTGAGCCCCTGCCCTCCCCAAACCTTTCCATGGACTCTTGGTTACTAATGGACACTCACCACTAATGACATAATCACACCCCAGCCATTTTGCTAGGGCTGCAGCTGGGGAGAAAATTTTAACTTAAATCATTAAATGATTAAGCGTTTGAACTGTCTCATGTTAGTTGATCAAACTTCATTTTAAATACAGGAAAAACATTACAGCCAGCACAAAAGGTTTCGATGCCACACCCCTAGAGCAGAGGATTCACCCGGTGCAAGTAAGTGCCTCTGTCCCCCCTGATCCCGGCTGCTGGGTTCCCTCCTGTTTAGCTGCCTGGCCCCAGGTAAGGTCACGTGAGACTGCTCAGATCACCCCCTCAGCACGGAGCCCTGGGCAGCCGCCCTGCTCGCTCAGGTCTCAGGCTGGCAGAGCCTGCAGGGATACTGGGTTTGAATGACAAGGTGTTGGAGCAGCTATTAAAAGGCTTCTTCCTTGGCAGGGGCATTGTGCTTGTGGATTGGCTGTTTTTTGGATGCCTGGTGCTTGCACATGCAGCTGGGCTTTAGCAAATCAGAACAATGCGAGTCGTGAGTAACCCAGCACCTCTGGAAATGGGAGTGGAGTAAAAAGTACAATATTGTCTAAAAAAATAAAATAATTTGAATAAAAATCAAAGTGTGACAAAAATAAATTACTCGAGTAAAGTACAAATACCCAAAAAAGGTCTTGAGTAGTGTAATCAAGTATTTCTACTTTATTACTTTCCACCTCTGCCCGGCAGGCAGGGGTTCTTGGCCCCTTGCTGGTCTGCGGACTGGCCGTTTGTTACCATTGACTTAGAGGAGCCCCAGGAACTGCAGTTTCAGGAAGAAACAGCAGGGCTGTGTCTACTCCGGTACCCTTTTCCGGAAAAGGGATGCAGATTAGCCAAGTCAGAATTGCAAATGCAGTGGGGATTTAAATTTTCCTGATTTTAAGAGGAATAAGGTATCTTCTGGAAAAGGCTTTATTTTCCGAAAGATCCCGTCTAGACTGGCGCTTTTTTCCGGCAAAGCCCCGAGCTGGAAAAAAGCAGCAGCCATGTTAATGCAAATGCAGCAGGGAAAATTTAAATCCCCGCTGCATTTGCAATTCTGACTTGGCTCATCTGCATCCCTTTTCCGGACAAGGGTGCCAGTATAGATGTAGCCCAGGAGATTTTGATTGGCTGCCAGGTGCTCCACATGCTAATCAGGAGGCATGTTTCTGTAAACAGGGACATGGAGCATATTCTAATATGCAGATTTCTAAACCTGGTAGAGCGTGTTTGACTGGGACAAGCACTTTGCTGAGATTATTTCTGTTCTTTAGTTTTCTAAGTGTTGTGTGAAAACATTCCTCATGAGGAGAAAGTGAATGCACATGAGTGTGGGTGTGTAGGGAAGCGGGTGTTAATAAGATTGTACTTTCAGGGATTATTTCTATAGTTGGTAACTAGAGAAATACAGCTGAAAGTGGTTGGTCTTGCTATCCATGAGGATGAATGACAGTGTTCTCTTCTGAGCATGAAGCAAGCAGACAGTATTGCTTTAATGTAATTGCTGTCTGCTGTTGATGATTGTTCTTTCTTTCCTGTTGGGAAGCTGGAGGAAGAGAGCACAGGCTGAGTGGTTAGCTAATGTCCAAAAGTTCAAAATTAGTTTTGCAGTACAGAGGAATGGGGATTTCACTTTATTGTTTTGTCTTGGTTTTTGTTTAATGTCTGGATTTACTTGTAGGCTACATCTACACTGGTATGATTTTGTGCAGATACTTTTAATGCAAAAATTTTTGCATTAAAGCATTTGTACAGGAGAGCATCTATACTGGCATGTGCTTTTGTGCAAAAGCATTTGTACCAGTGTAGATGCTCTCTTGTTTAAGAAAGGTTCAATGGCCATTTTAGCCATTGGGCTTTGTTGTGCAAGAAATTAATGTTGCTGTCTACACTGGCCCTCTTGCACAAGAATACTTTACAAGAGAGCTTATCCGTGAGTGGGCGCGTCAGAGTGTTTGCGCAAGAACCACTGATTTTGTATGTTACAAACTCAGAGTTCTTGCGCAAATACTTGTGGCCAGTGTAGACAGGCGGCAAGATTTTGCGCAAAATCTTGCCAATGTAGACATAGCCGAACTGCTCTGGTCTTGATCCTGATGTTTTCATTCTTTTCTCTCACCTGCTGCTGGGTCTTTTTCCATTTGCTTCTCACACTGGATTTAGCCAGCCCCTTGGATCTGCCTCATGCCTTGTCTCCCATCTGTTCCCTAGTGGCCCTGTGGGAGGCAGAGACTAGCCGCAGCCCAGTGTTAATTATCCCTTGGGTTAGTGTCTTTCTCCCATAACGTGTAGCTAAGATATTTGTTAGTAAAGTGGCAGGCGCCATGGGGGCTCACCCCCGAACAGAGACACACGACCTCAATATTGGTGCACAAGACAAAACTCACCTGCTCCTGCAACAGGAACACTGACTAGCGGTGAGGCCCCTCCCTGGCAGCACCGAGCAGTGAGAGCTGAGTGAATGGGGAGGCAGGACCAGGGGGAGAAGGCTCCATGACTGTGTCAGAGGGAGGCTCTGCCCTGGCCAGTGGGGAATCGTTGCCTCTCCGAGGGGCCCAGGCCTGGTGGGTCATTTCCGCAGGGTACTGAGGCTGCAGCAAGTTCTGTCTCCTTCAACAACCAAACTGAACCAATGGATCTTGTACCAACCTGACTACACAGGCTAGTGCTGTGCGTGCCACAGAGCTTCCAGCAGGATTGCAGACATGGGAGAGGGAAAGGGCAGTTTGAGTGACCCAGCTCTGCCCCTTCTGAAAATGGCAAGTGTTGTCTTAGCAGTGCCAGAGAGGTGGGAAGGAGCCTGAAGTAACTTCTTGGGTCACAGCTGCTGTCACATAGGTGAGAAAAGAGACTAGGTAGCTGTCACATGTAACCACAGGCTGGTTTCCCTGACTGGGAATCGAACCCAGGCCACAGCAGTGAGAGTGCTGGATCCTAACCACTAGACCATCAGGGACACATGAAACTTGCCTTTTTGCTCACCTACACTAGCCTTTCACAGGCCATTTTCTGTCCACTTCAGGATGGGGTGGCAGGTCCATTCTCCCTTGCCCAGAGGCGACAAGAACAGAAACCAAACAGAACATCAAAGCAGCCAGACTGAGTCATGTGAGTTGTCCAACTAGCCCAGGATCCTGTCTCATGACAGCAGCCAATTTCATTGTCCGGAGGGAATCCTCAGGACAGACAGTTATTAAGTGATCCCTCCTGTCGCCCATTCCCAGCTTCTAGAATACACCAGCTAGGGACACCTGCCCTGTCCATCCTGGTTAAATGCCATTGATTGACCTTTCCTGCATTCAATATTCCAGTTCTATTTTGGACCTTCTTGTAGATTTCACCTTCACAACATCCTCTGGCAAGGAGTTCCACTGGGCGCAAAAATGTTTCCTTTTAGTTTATTTTTAACTTGGTTTCTGTGCTCCCTGGGGCCCTTTCACACACAAGGGCTTTCTCTGCAGTGTGCTGGGGGGAGAAATCCCTGAGCCAGTGACACAGACTGACCTGGGCGCAGGCCAACAAGGGGGGTTTCAGTGAAGCTACATGCAAATGGATCCATCTAGTAACCACTGCCAGCCACACGCACAAGGGAGGGGACTTTATCCAAGAAAGCAAGGACTCTGAGGGAGGGTTGGAAGTGAAGGGGGTTAATCAGATGGACGGGAGTTTCCAGTGCTGGGCTGTGGCTAAGATGGATGCGGGGATGTCACAGGGCACTAGCACAGCAAGGGGACCAGAGAGGGCCCTGCTGCACCGAGAGACATGGCAAAGCCTGGGATTGAACCAGGGACCTTTAAACATTTCATCTTAGGCTCCCCCCACTGAGCTACCCATAAACCCCTCTAGCTGGTTATTAACTGTCCGGGATGTTTGGCAGCCGTGTCACAAACATGATGCCGTCGTGCCCGGCCCAGGAAGGCGAGACTGGTGTTTCTTGCCACCTGCAGTTTGACTGGCTCCTCCCCCCATTCCTGCCTTAGCTCCCGGGCTGACCTGGCAGCTGAAGTGGTCGGGGGCCCAGCAGCCTGGGCAGAGAGTCGGGTGGCCAGACCCTGGTGGCAAGAGTCTTGGTGCTACTTGTTTCCCTGCCCCCTCTGGTGCCCTCACTCCTCACCCGCAGCCCCTGCTGCCTGCCTGGGTCCCTGTGCTGTGTCAGACGCTCAATGAACCCTCCTGTTTCACACGGGCTGGGAGTGGCTCTGGGCTAGGGAACAGGGCTGTGTCATTCCCTGTGGGAGCGGGAGGCCCCCAGAGCCCAGAGCGAGTGGACTCCCCACGGGGCGCACGGTGAGAGACAGGGGGCTGGCGGCTCAGGGAGGGGCGATCCCAGGAGGCAGAGGGCACCTGTGACTCTGGGCTGGCGGCTGACACTCTGCTCCTTGCTTCCCTCCCGCTGCTTCACCTCCCAGGGCTTCTTTCTCCTTCCCTGTCCATAGCAGGCAGCTGCACAAAGGCAAGTCACCAAACCAGACACCCCTGTGGCCAGCATGGGGCTTGCACCCACGACCTGGGCGTTATCAGCATCAAGCTCTAAACAGCTGAGCCAGCAGCCCACGAGGGGCCCTTTGGGAAAGACCCCACAGGCAGCTGCAGGGACGTCTCTGCCGCTGCCACGAGCTCGTCTCTGATGGGGCCACGGGCGACTCACTGAGATGTGGGCTGGCTAGTGCAGAAGTCAGAGGAGCAGGAGCCTGGGTGGGTTCAGGGGGGCCTTGAGCAGGAGCAGGTTTTGGGGGAGGGGCTGCTGGGCCACTGAAGCAGGTGACCAGGTGGTTGGCAGCAGCGCTGTGGGCTGGGCACATGGTCCCAGTCTCCTGGACATATGGAGCTTCCCTCTGCGGCTTGGGCTGGAGAAGCCATGGGCCAGCCACTGCAGCAGCAGGAATTTGGGATCAGGGAGCAGGTCACCCCACTGGGGACAATGGAGGGAAGAGAAGAGTTTTCCCTGCCATTAGGGGAAAGCTGGCCAGACCCTTTAAACCACTGGGTCTGTGCAGGATGGATCCTCCTCCTACCAGTTCTCTGGCCTCAGTCCTGCAAAGCTCTCAGCCTTTTGCCTGTTTCTGCTTCCCTGTCCATAGCAGGCAGCTAAAGTGTATGTCCAGGGGGGGAGAGGGGTGAGTAGTCACTGCAGCAAACAACCTTGTGGCCAACATGGGGCTTGAACCCATGACCTTGGCATTATTAGCACCACGCTCTAACCAACTGAGCTAGCTGGCCTTCAGGAATTGAGTTCACAAATGGCCCTTTCAGAAAGGCACCTCGTCTCTGACAGGGCCACTAGCAACTCACTGTTATGTGGGGTCACTAGTCCAGATGCTTTCAGGTTTGGTCAAGGTGGCTGGCGGCCGGCATGGCACACTGAGACCCACGGTAAAGAAGCAGCCGGAATCTCCTGCTGCCAGCACCTTGCCTCCCAGCTTCTTCCCTGTCGGCAGCAGCCGCAGCCCCTTTTGGCCACTGGGAAGGGAGGCAGGAATGGGGCCAAGTAGCGAGTCAGGCTGAGGGGGGCAGGCAAAGCTCATCTTGTCTTGCAGGGCCACTGGCAACAGCTTCTCTCTTGTGCGCTGCTGCTGAGGAGAAAAACACCCTGAGAGGGACCAGAAAGAACAATTTAAAAGATTGTTGGGGGGGGGGCACCTGCTAGCGCCAGGGGGGCAAGAGTCAGAGCCTGGCAGCTCCTGGGGACCACAAAAGAGACCACAAGGGTAAGCAGCAAGCTCCAGGCAGGTTAAGTTTTAGGGCCCAGCCCATCTCAGCCAGGCAGACCATAGCATCAGACTCCCAGCAGGAGGCTCTGGGGAGCCTGCAGATAAGGAGCCCAAAGCTCATAAAGTTGGAGGGTTTTGCAGCAACCAGCCCAACCCCAGCAAGTCCCACAGAGATTTGAACTTGGATCACATGATTCAGAGCTCTGAGTGCTGCCTCTTACACCATCGCTACATCTAGACTGGCATGTTTTTCCGGAAATGCTTTTAACAGAAAAGTTTTGCATTAAAAGCATTTTCAGAAAAGAGCGTCTAGATTGGCAGGACACTTTTCCGCAAAATCACTTTTTGCGGAAAAGCGTCCGTGGCCAATCTAGATGCGCTTTTCTGCAAAAAAGCCCCGATCACCATTTTCTTGATTGAGGCTTTTTTGCAAAAAAGAAATCTCTGCTGTCTACACTGGCCCTTTTGCGCAAAAAGTAGGAAGTCAGCGCTTTTGCAGAAATTCAAGTGGCCAGTGTAAACAGCTGGCAAGTTTTTCTGGAAAAGCAGCTGATTTTCCGGAAAAACTGGTCCGTCGAGACACAGCCCATGGGCCCTACATGAGCCAGCAGTGATTCAATTAGGCTGAACTGGAGCTCTAGCTCATGGCCACTCGGACCAGCTTTGCTTGTTTTCCTTCCACCCAGAGCCCCCTTCTTCTCCTGGGCTGCAAGGAGCCTCCCTGGGATGCCCTGAGACAGGCACAGGGCTCTGCCTCCCCATAAGCAGCCCCACCCCACCCAACTGGCTTTGGCAGAACAAAGCGGAGGGGGCGGGGCTAGCTAGACTGCTCCCTTCTTACACACTTCAAAATGCCCGTTCCTAAACAGGACTGTGTAGCCTAAAAGATAAGGCATCTGACTTTGAATCAGAAGACTGAGGGTTTGAGTCCCTTTACAGTTATATTGACTTTGCGTGTGGGTCTGGGTGTCTTATGCTTGGAATGGTTCTCTGTAACAATGTGTGTCCATTAGAAGTCCTCTAGCTATTTGGCAGATCTAAACTAAAGCAGACTGCAGAGCAGCAGCAATTAACTGTAGAGACTGGGCTCCCCTTCCATCTAAATGGCATTTCAATAGGGTCACACTAGGCTGTGACCAGGGGGTCTGATCCTATTGACCCCCACTGTCACCAAGTAAGAAACAGATCTAAGGTTGGGTAGAGAGAACTTAGTTAACAGCACTTTGTCTGGCAAAACACTGCTTAGCAATAGTTGTGTTTGTGCAATTGGCATTCTATGATTATTGTCCTCACTTTCCTATTGTTTGTCTGTGTGATCGCTGTCTGGTTTGTAACTGTTTCTGTCGGCTGTATCATTAATTTTGCTGGGGGAAAATCAACAAAGGCAGTGGAGTATGATTGGTTAGGTAAATCATAATAGTATGTTATCTTTGGTTAGTAACATTATACTAAAATAATTGGTTAAGCAGGACTAAATTATCACTATCTAAACAGGGAAACGAGAAGGAGACCAGGAAGAAGAAGGAAAAGGGGAGAAGAGAAGAGGAAGAAGGAGGGAAAGGGAAAGGAAGGAAGAAGACCAAGGAGGAGGAGGGAGACCTGGAAGCAGAACTCACCTCCAAGGCAGCCTCAGACCAGAGCGGCCAGGACCCCTCTGCATGACTGTTGAAATGGTTTGCTGTGTGAATTCTGTCAGGTGACGTCAGGCCTGGGCACTGGAATTATTTACCAGTTTCCCTGAGCTACTAAGACTCAGAGCTGTGATGGCCAAGTGGTTGAGTGGTTAAGGTGTTGGACTTGAAATCCAATAGGGTTTCCCTGTGCAGGTTCAAATCCTGCTCACAGTGAGGCCTGTGTTTTGGTCACACCCCTTCCTAGGGCAACATGGTACCCAAACTCTGAGACTCTTGAGAAGAAGGTGCCTGACCCATCAGAAGGGACACCTGGGCTATGTCTACACTTGTAGCTTCTTGCATGAGTAATATGCAAATGAGGCTAAGTGTGGAATATTGCTGAGCCTTGTTTGCATAGCTAATAAGCCACCACTTTTTTCAGAAAAGACTCTTGCACAAGAAGGAGCGTCTACACTGCCCCTTCTTGCACAAGAAAAACTCTCCTGTGCAATGCAATTACACCTATTACTTTTCACTAAACCCCATTATCAGACTACCCAGTGCACATTCCTACCTTCCTTTGTGCACACAACATACCTGGGACTCTAATTACTGGCCACCTGCCTTTCACACAGATCACTGATGCTTGTGACTTTCAAGTACATTCACATGGCAGCTGTTTAAACATAAGGTGCTTCTATTCCACCATCAGCACCAGAGTCCATGAGTTAAGGAAGGGCACCACCCAGCATCAGGCTCGAACCCATGACCCTAAGATTAAGAGTCTCATGCTCTACCAACTGAGCTAGCCAGACTGCATGCAAAAAGGTTCCTAATATCCCATCTCAGGGTAACAGGAGGCAAGTGTTCTCCACTGCCTGACTCAAGGCTCTTTCTTGCCCATAATGTGGGGTTCTGGTCTGTGGAGAGGTTTGAACTCGAACCCCACTCCCGACACACCCACTTCTTTCCCCACAAGGAACGGCTCCATTTCTATCTCTCCAGGGACAGGAGAAGGGCTCTGGCCTGTTCTCTGCAAAATGCTCAGCCTGTTTCATTTTCTGCAGGAACGAGTGGGATCCATGCGCCCTGTTCCCCAGTGAGAGGTATGTGTCCTCTTCCCCCCTTTCCACAGACACAGCGGGACAGGGGGCTATGAGGCCCCTTCCTATCTGGCCTCCCACAAAGCTGGGGTGAAAAGCTGCTAGATCCCAGCCCTCCTGGGCCAAGCCATGGTAGCAGGATTCACTCCCATCTTCTCCTGCCTGTGCCCTGGTGCTAAGGTGCCGGCCCCTTTCCTGCTGCCCCAACTCTTATTCCCACAATGCACTTTGTGCAGGGGCCATTGGTCTTTGTAAAAAGGTGCGTGGCTGGGAGCCAGGACTCAGGACGCTTCCCCAAATCGCCGCTCTGACCCGCTCACACTGTCTGGCTGCCTCCAGCACAGGCTGAGCTCAGGGGCCAGGTGGGTGACCTGCCCTGCAGCTGTGATGGCATCAGGCCCTTCCCGCCGGCCTGCTCCATCTGGAGATGGAGCTCCAGTGGCCTCAGACACCCAGCAAGAGAAACAAAACATCTCTTATTGAGCCTCAGGGGATGGAAGTCAAAGCACCTGAACCTTTTAACAACCAGCTAAGTCTCAGTAGGTCCCACTGAGATTTGAACTCAGATTGCAGGATGCAGAGTCCTGAGTGCTGTTCCTTACACTATAGGATGAGTGGTGGGAAAATGCAGTGGGCACCTCTGACTCTCAGCTCTCAGGCTGGCCTCTGCTCTCCTGGCTCCCTCCAGCTGCTTCATCTCCCCGGACTCCCTGTAAGAAATGTGTCACTTTCACCCCTGGGAGCAGCTCAGCCATGCAAAGGGGCTGCCTGGGGCAGGACATGAGCCCTGGAGGGCAGGGGTGGGTGTGGCAGTGACATCACAAGGGCCTTTTGCAGCCCCTCAGCTTATTGGCTAAAGGAGTTTGGGAGGTGGTGACCTCACAGAGAGTTCATGACAATGGCCAGGTGGGACAAGCTGCAGGGCAGGGGCCATCTCAGAGCCCCCCCCCCCCCCCCCCCCCATGGCTTTGCTGCAGGGAGTCTCCTTGAGAGTTGCCCTTGAGGCCTTTTCGGAGCCTTCTCCTTTCCCACGACTAACTGACCTAGATGACAGACGTCGCTGTGGAGAAGGGAAGAGCCTCCAAGAAGGCCTCTGTAAATGCAGCAGGGGAATTAGCTCAAGTGGTAGAGCGCTTGCTTAGCATGCGAGAGGCAGTGGGATCGATGCCCACATTCTCCAACTGTGGCTCAGCTCTTATCCCTTACTTTTACTGTCAGGGGCTCAGTGGCCCCCTCCCTCTTCCTACCTGGCTCCCCTTTCTTTACCACCAGCAATTGCCATGCTGCAAAGCAGAGAGTGGAGATATCAGGCTCTGTGGTGCAATGGAAAGCATGTTGGACTTTTAAGCTGCAACAAAATACAGGACTATGTAGCACTTTAAAGACTAACAAGATGGTTTATTAGATGATGAGCTTTTGTGGGCCAGACCCACTTCCTCAGATCAAATAGTGGAAGAAAATTGTCACAACCATACAATGGATACAATTAAAAAAACCGAACACATATGAAAAGGAGAAATCAAATTTCAGAACAGAACGGGTATGCGGGGGGGGGGGGGAAGGTAAATGTCTGTGAGCTAATGATATTAGAGGTGATAATTGGGGAAGCTATCTTTGTAATGGGTAAGATAACTAGAGTCTTTGTTAGGACCCCGCCGTAAAGTGTCGAATTTTAGCATGAATAACAGTTCAGAGGATTCCCTTTAAAGTGCAGTTTTAAAAGGCTTTTGAAGCAGGAGGCAGGTAATTAAGTCATTGAGATAATGTCCTTTCTGAGTTAAAATGGCAAGAAACTGTTTTTTTTCTGTATTTTGTTTCAGCTACCCTAGACTAACATGGCTACTTTTCTATCACTCTTTTAAGCTGCAGTGATTCATGTGAGCCCAGCTAGACATTCAAAGTTTGTGGGTTCAAGTCCCACGAGTGTCACTTTAGCTGCTTTCTCATTTCCAGGGCGCAGCTTTTACAGAACAGGCAATCCTTAGGGTGAAACTGGGGTGGGCTTGAGTCCAGACAGTTCCCAGCAGACCCCAGTGAGGATGGAGGGAAGGGCTGGCTCTTGCGGTTGGGGCTGGGAGTTGTTCTGAAAGGCTTCAGGTGCCATTAGATCGTTTTATCCCTCCCTGTCTCCTCCCAGTGCTGAGCAACACTCAGGCTATGTCTGCCCTACACTGCTCTTCTGGGAAAAGCTACGCACATTTCAAAACCCAATTTGTGCAGCTTTTTCTTCTGCTTTTTTTGGGGGGGGCGGGGGGAAGAGGCTTTTCTGACATTTGGCCTGTTACACTGGGCAAGTCACACAAGGGAGGCAGCAGGCAGAGCACCAGCCTCCCAGGGCAGGGGAGGCCAAGGCACAAGCAGCTGCCTGGCCTAACTTATCTGGCTTCCCCAGGTTGGCACCCAGGGGCATTATCAGCTGACGTTGCCCTCCCCCTCCCCCTCCCCGATCACATGAGCATTGGGCTCATCAACAGGCTGGTCAGCAGCAGCTGCAGTTACCTGGGCACTGCAATAAGAGAAGACCCTGTGTTCCTGCCTGGCTTTGAACCAGGAACCTTTTGCATGTTAGGCAAACGTGATAACCACTACACCACAGAAACACATTTCAAGGGATGGAACTTGTCTGACTGTTCTGTTTCTGGCTCTTTCTAACACCCTGCTCTGTGGGGGAGAGGGATGCTCCTTGTGAACACTCCACCTCTTGTTCTCAGGGAAGCGACTAATTTCCTCACCAGCCCCTTGAGATTTGTAGCTCAAAGCTGGAGCTGCTGTGGCAGGAGGTGAAGCTACAGAAGCTGATGGGGGACAATCAGTGGGCGGAGGCTTATTTTTTCTCCCCCCTGGGCTGATGTGGCTAGAACTGAGGAGAAGAAAATCCTCTTCCCTTCTCCTCAGAAGATGGAAATTGCAGTTTGTTCTTCTAAAGCTGGACCCCAGGACTAGACTTTTTCTTTCTAAAACCTTGGTGAAAACTGAGACCCAATTGCTCGCAGGCTGAGAATGTGAGTTAAGGAAAGGCACCACCCAGCATGGGGCTTGAACCCATGACCCTGAGATTAAGAGTCTCATGTTCTACCAACTGAGCTAGCCAGGCTGCATGCAGAAAGTTTCCTAATATCCCATCTCAGTGTAACAGGAGCCAAGTGTTCTCCACTGCCTGACTCAAGGCTCTTTCTTGCCCCTAATGTGGGGTTCTGGTCTGTGGAGAGGTTTGAATTCGAACCCCACTCCCGACACACCCACTTCTTTCCCCACAAGGAACGGACCCATTTCCATCTCTCCAGGGACAGGAGAAGGGCTCTGGCCTGTTCTCTGCAAAATGCTCAGCCTGTTTCATTTTCTGCAGGAACGAGTGGGATCCATGCGCCCTGTTCCCCAGTGAGAGGTGTGTGTCCTCTTCCCCCCTTTCCACAGACACAGCAGGCCAGGGGGCTATGAGCCACCAGTGGCCCCTTCCTACTTGGCCTCCCACAAAGCTGGGGTGAAAAGCTGCTAGACCCCAGAGATAGCAGGAATCACTCCCATCTTCTCCTGCCCGTGCCCTGGTACTGAGGGGCCAGCCCCTTTCCTGCTGCCCCAACTCTTATTCCCACAATGCACTTTGTGCAGGGGCCTTTGGTCTTTCTGCCAAGGTGCGTGGCTGGCAGCCAGGACTCAGGACCCTTCCCCCAATCCCTCCTCTGACCCGCTCACATTGTCTGGTTGCCTCCAGCACTGGCTGGGCAGGTGACCTGACCAACAGCTGTGAGAGCATCAGGCACCTGACCACAACTCTCATCAGTCTGGGGACCAAGCTCCATTGGGCCTCTGACACCCAGCACAGGAGTAAAACTGCCTCTGGGGAACCTCAGGACAAGGAATGTAAAACCTACAGAGCACAAGGAGCTCACAGCAACCAGCCCAGCAGGTCCCACTGAGACTTGAACTCAGATTGCAGGATTCAAAGTCCTGAGTGCTGCCCCTTACACCATGGGACCTACATATGCAGCTTTTGCTGGGGACCTGGGACATTCAGGTCTCAGGCTGGCCTCTGCTCTCCTGGCTTCCCACCAAGGCTATGTCTACACTCGCGGCTTCTTGTGCGAGTAATATGCAAATGAGGCTAAGCATGGAATCTCGCTGACCCTCATTTGCATACCTAACGAGCCACCATTTTTTTCAGAAGAGGCTTTTGTGCAAGAATGAGTTACATCTATTACTTTTCAGGAAGAACGGCATTGCGTAAGAGGGTTTTTCTTGCGCAAGAAGGGGCAGTGTAGATGCTCTTTCTTGCGCCAGGGCCTCTTCTGAAAAAAATGGTGGCCCATTAGGTACGCAGATGAGGGTCAGCGAGATTCCATGCTTAGCCTCATTTGCATATTACTCGCGCAAGAAGCCGGGAGTGTAGACATAGCCCAACAGTTTCATCTCTCAGGGCTCTCTGGCTACATCTCCACGGCACATTTATTTTGGAATAAGCTATTCTTGAACAGTGATTTCAAAATAGCACGTCTACACTGCAGGGAAACTTCAGAATGAGTCCGAGTCAGGCTCCGCTAATGTAGACGAGTTATCTCGATTTAGAGCCCTGGTAGAAATAACTTAGAATGGGCCTAGGGAGGAGCCATTTTGAAATAGCGGAAGTGGAGCATCTCCACAAGCATTATTCTGAAATAGCTAATTGGGAATAGGTGTTATTCTTTGTAGAATTAGGTTTACAGAAGTTGGAATAAGCCATCTATTACTTCAGATGATTTCACATTAACGGAATTGCTGCACAGACTTTGGCATTGTTATTCTAAACGGCCATTATTCCAAAATAACTTTTCTGTGCAGACAGAACCTGTGTCCTGCCCCAGCTCTGCTGCGTTCTGGACAAATTCCTCGTTAGGGTCCATCTCAGTCTGGGGTCAGTGAGAGTCCATCCCACCTGAGATGTGTGTTACACAAAAGCCTTGTGTTCCCTGCCTAGTGTTCAATACGGGCTGCAGGGATCTGCTTTGTGTGGGGTTGTAGCTCAGTGGCAGAGTGTTTGACTGCAGATCAAGTGGTGCTTGGTTCAAATTCAAGTGCTCACTTAGGAAATCTTCCTTGAATAAACATTTACCTCTCCAGTTCTATTGCCTCCTGGATTTCTGTTGTATGTGGACTCTTTAAATGAATACAAACCATTAAAGTTTTCTGGCACCAATACACATAAACCAGGCAAACCCATCCCTCAGCTGGAACCAGCTCAAACCCGCTGTGTGTCTGGTTTGCATTTCCAGCAATTCAACAAGGGTGTGATGTAGATGTCCATTGGCTCTCCGTGGGCTGGGCTGTGCAGAAGAACAAGAACCACACTCAGCTGGGGAGGACGGGCTGCCATCAACCTTCTGGAGTTCGATTTAGTGAGTCCAACTAAGACCAGAGAGAACCTGACTAGCGGCCAGAAGTCTGCTCTTGCTGCCTTTGGTCCTGCTGTGAGGACATGGCCAAGCTCAACTGCAGGAAGCTGCCTCCAGCTACATAAGGAGGGATGGCAGGGAGAGCAGACACATTGGCCAGGCACCACTGGGGGCTGCCTCCCTCACCTCCCCCACACCCAGCAGCTGCTTGGCCAGCTCAGTCATGGGGCTGCTCTCTGGGACTTCTCTCCCAGCTCCTCCACCTGTTGCCATTGCCCATCCCAAGGGAGGGGGGACGAGAGTCACTCTCCACGGTCGCAGGAGCTGCAGAGGTGGCACTTGCAGGGTCTCTGGGCACTGACACCCCCAGGGAATCACAAGGGCACTTGGCGCTGGCTCACCTGTCCCAGCAATTGCAGTCAGAGCCCTGCCTTGCCAGTGCCAGGCACAGCAGCCTCTCAGGGGTTAGGTTGGAGTCCCCAGGCTGGGGCCCGGCCTCCTTCAGTTTGGTCCCTTCCTGAGGCCACAAAACTGACAACAGAGAATTCCTTTGCCCCACAGCAATCTCTGTTGGCCAAAGGCTTAGCATCCGAATATTTGCCCAAGTTTAAGTGCAGTGGCAGAAACCCTTTTAAAGTGTGTTTCTGTGGTGTAGTGGTTATCACATTAGCCTAACATGCAAGAGGTCCCTGGTTCAAAGCCAGGTAGAAACACAGGGTCTGCTCTTATTGCGGTTCTCCTGGGTGCCCACAAGGCAGTTCCAGGGTCTGCCCCTGGTGCAGGGCTGGGCGGCCTGTGTGCTGGTTTTCAGGAGCATGTGGGAGACAGTGAAACAGGTTAAGTTGAGATGGGAGGAGGCAGGGCTGGGGCTGAGACTTCTCAGAGATGCCTTGCCTTGGACCAGGTCATTGCGGCCACACAGTCCAGGACCAACCCTGCAAGTGCCACTACTGTGGCTGTTCACCTTTGGGGCAGTGTGGCTGGTGCTTTTGCCGCACGGGGACACAAAACTACATAATGTCCCGCCTCATGCCCAGTCCCCAGCCACCTCGTTCTCCTGGCTTTCTTACCACCCAACATCCCCCGCTTCCTTTGACACCCTCCCTTGTTCCTACTCCCCCACCCTGCTCCTTCAGCCACGTTCCTTCTGCTCCCTCTCTCCTGGCCACACACGGCTCCTTGGCGCTTCTCAAGCCAGGCCCTGCAAGGAGCCACCAGGGCAGGAACCAGCCCTTGGAGCTCGGCTTGCACCAGATCTGGTAGTTTCCCAGCACATCTCACGTGAGAAGAGGTGACTTGTTCCCCTTCCTTCTGACCTTACGTCTCCGCTCCATTCAAAAGTCTCTGCTGCCTCGGGACCCGCCTCCTCAGGGCGCTGCCCCTCTGCCACTGGGCTGGGAGTGGGAGACTCCACAGTCTCTGCACTTGGGCTGGGAAGTCTCACGGGGACTCATCTGTTGATGGCGTTAGTCAGCCCGATGGCCAGCCGGATCCTGGGCGAGAGAATGAAACTGGCAAGTAACCAAATTAAAAATAAACTAAAAGGCAGCATTTTTGCGCCCAGTGGAACTCCTTGCCAGAGGATCTTGTGAAGGTGAAATCTACAAGAAGGTCCAAAACAGAACTGGATAATTTAATGCAGGAAAGGTCAATCAGTGGCATTTAACCAGGAGGGACAGGGCAGGTGTCCCAAGCTGGTGTATTCTAGAAGCTAGGAATGGGCGACAGGAGGCAGCACTTAATTGTCTGTTCTGAGGATTCCCACTGGGCAATGAAATTGGCTGCTGTCATGAGACAGGATCCTGGGCTAGTTGGGCAACTGGCATGGCCCTGTCTGGCTGTTCTGATGTTCTGTTTGGTTTCTGTTCTTGTCCCCTCTGGGCAATGGAAAATGGACCCTCGTCCTGAAGGGGACAGAAAGTGGCCTGTGAAAGGCTAATGTAAGTAAGGAAAGATGGTTACTCATGTGTCCCTGAGGATCTAGTGGTTAGGATTCAGCACTTTCACTGCTGTGGGCTGGGTTCAATTCCCAGTCAGGGAAACCAGTCTTAACTTCCATGACAACTCCCCACTCATTCATCTTACCTCATTGTTCCAGCAGCTGTGACCCAAGAGGTTCACTCAGGGCTCATTTCCCAATGTCACCTACCACAGTATTCACACAGCAAACTGTAGTGCAGAGGAATTCTGGCTGTTCTGGTCTTAGGCTGCCTTGGAGGTGAGTTCTGCTTCAAGGTCTTCTCTCTTCCTTTCCCTTTTCCTTCCTCGTCTCTTCTCCCCTTTTCCTTCTTCTTGCTGGTCTCCTTCTTGGACCCCAGTTTATATAGAGAAACTCAATACTGCTTAGTTCTTCCTTAACCAATTATTTTAGTATAATTTCACTAACCAATCAGAACATACTGTAACAGAATTAGCTAACCAATCAAACCCCACCACCTTAGCTGATTTACACCCAGCAAAATCAATTATCTAGCAGACAGGAACAGATCCAAGCCAGACTATCACACTGACAAACAACACTACTCGAGGGGGTGGCAAAATGGAATCTGGAAGGCCAGACTCCTTCGTGCTCCGCCAGGACCATGCACGGGACGGGCAGCGCCCCAGGATCTGCATGCGCCCGGATCAGTCCCACTCCCCGCCGGCCAATTCTCTTCCCCCTGCTTCCCCCTGGACATTCCCGCTCACCCCACCCTCTGTCGGCCTGGCGGTTCTCCCCCACTTCTCCTCCTGATCTACCCCCTCCAGCCCTGCTGCCCACACCAGCCCTGCTTCCTCCCATCAGTTCTCCCCCCATCTTTCCCAGCCAGCCCCACTGCTCCTCCCTTCCCCCAGCCAGCTCTGCTTCCACCAGCAGAACCAGAGTAATCCAATAAACCCTGCGCCACCACATCATGTACTGAAAAGGGGCTCATTTATTTTCAGAAAGCCGACGCCATCTTTGGAATTTTGTATCCATATTCTCATTCCGGATGGTGAATGCACCAGGCTCTCTCCATTCCGACACATGGCAGCGCCTTAAACCTCACTGGCACTGGCAGGAGCAGGGATATTTAAAAGGCTTTTCAATGTTTATTCAGGATCTCTGTGCCTTGATCAGACCCCCTCCCTGCTGGTTGATGCTCCACCCACCCCAGGCCAGGCTGCCACTTCTCTCCTGGCACCACCAGTCCTGCTTTCACAAACCAGTAGCCCCCCTGCCCTGCAATATCCCCCATAGTTTAGACCTACTGAACAGCTACAGGCCTTCCAATGGGGTTATAGAAAAACCACATTGCCACATAGGACCTTTCCAGGGCAGCAACATCAGGATCCATGAGCACAGACAAAGGAAGGTAAATGCAACTGTGAAGGGACTCGAACCCTCAATCTTCTGATCCGAAGTCAGACGCCTTATCCATTAGGCCACACAGTCTTCACTTGCAGACAATTGGATTTCCTGCAATGTGTGGGTAGAGAAAAGTCTCCCTAATCCAGTGGTCCCCAACGTTTTGGGGATGCTGGGTGCCTGGGGGCAGGGCTGCTCACGCACCGCGCCTCCAAGGGCGGGGCCGCTCATGGGCCACGTGCCTGGGGGCGGGGCCAAGCATGCGCCACGCGCCCGGGGCCAGCACCGGATTGTGCCGCGACCCCGGAGCCAGGGCCGGCACCAGCATGTGCTGTGACCCCAGGCAGGGGCTTTCCAGGCACCGTGTGCCTGGGGCCGGCACCAGCATGTGCTGTGACCCCGGGCAGGGGCCACCCATGCTCCTGGGGCTGGCACCTGCCGCATGCCCGGGCCAGCCCAGATTGCTCCGCAGGCCACATAAATGGCCCAGCTGGCACCATGGCGCCTGCGGGCACCGCACTGGGGACCACGGCCCTAGTCCATCAGGTTTTATTATTTTCCTTGTTTGGGGGTTTAGAAATCACGTCTGAGCTGGTGAATTATTCTTATTGTGTGTAACTAAGAATTGCAGCCCAGGGATTTTTCCTGAGTCTATGTCACTTCATGGCTCTCCACCACCTAGGCTATCTCCATACTGCATCTCTCCTCCGCAAAAGCTCATGCAAATGTAGCACAGGTTAGCATATTGCCATGCTCATTTGCATAATTAATTGGGGTCCATTTTTGCACAAGAGGCTTTTGCACAAAAAGGAGCTGTGTAGACTGGGGATCTCCCTGCTTCCTGCTTCCCCTGGCTCTAGCCTGGCCCTGGGCCTCTTTCCTGCCAGCCCCAGGGGGCCAGGGAAATACAGGGGGCCATTCCAGAGTCTGGTTGGGGGCGGCGACCTGTCCATGCCGTGATGGGGGAGGGGAGAGTGTCACACGGCTTCTACTACAGCTGGTACTTAAGTAAAAACAAAACTTAAACAAGCAGCTGGGATGAGGGAGCTGGAGGGAGCCGGGAGAGCAGAGGCAGCCTGAGAGCTGAGAGTCCCAGGTGCCCACCAAAAACATCAGCTGTTTGTCCCATGCTGCAAGGGGCAGCGCTCAGGGCTCTGAACTTTGCAACCTGAGTTCAACTGTCAGTGGGATTTTCCTAGGCTGGTTGTTGCAAAACCCTCCTGCTTTAGGTTTCTTGTCCTCAGGCTGGTGAGAAGAGATTTTTGTGCCTTCTGCCGGGTGTCTAATGCCCACTGGGGCTCGGCCTCTCATCCAGCTGGCTCAGATGAGCTGGGACCATGAAACCCACCATCCTGGCTAGAGACGCAGGGGGCTGAGGTTGTGTTTCTCGCTGCTTCCCCTGATGCCCTCTGGTCCGGTCCCAGCAGCTGCCAGGCTCTGCCTATTGCCCCCTGGCCTCTGCTCACCCATCCATTGGGTGTGGAGCTATTGCCTTGGGCGTAGGAACAGTCTGGGAGAGGGAGCAGCACAAGTGAGAGGCTGGACCAAGATGCACTCGACCGGTTTGGTTCTTTTGGGTCTGCCCCTTCTGCACCCCTAGAGACATTGAAACAAAAAAAGACCCATGAGAAGAACCCAGCTAGTTATTTTACTTTTGCTGTGACGTGAATGGATCTAGCTCAGGGGTCCTTCTGCATGGGAAGTGCTCCTGGGTTCTTCTGCAATGCCACTCACTTGGGAGAGCACATGCCCTGACACTTGTAGATGGGCCAACATGGACAAACCAGCAGCACTCAGGTACCCTTCCATAGCTCAGCTGGGAGAGTGGTGGACTGTCCTGCGTGCTTCATAAGTGACCCTTAGGCTGCACTGAAATTGACAAAAAGTTTGTGGGTGTGAGCTGCTAATCACATTTCTTGGGCTGCACAGGCCTTGAGACCCCTCAGAGGCTGGAGGGAAATGGGGAATGGCTGCACCTTGGAATTCAAAGGTGTTGTCTGGTACCATAAATTCCAGTGAGGGCAGAGGGAAGGGCTGGTTCTTGGGGTTGGGGCTGGGAGTTGTTCTGAAAGGCTTCAGGTGCCATTAGATTGTTTTATCCCCCCCGTCTCCTACCAGTGCTGAGCAACACTCAGGCTATGTCTGCCCTACACTGCTCTTCTGGGAAAAGCTACGCAAATTTCAAAACCCAGTTTGTGCAGCTTTTTCTTCTGCTTTTTTTTGGGAGGGGGGGGGAAGAGTCACACAAGGAAGGCAGCAGGCAGAGCCAGCCCAATGCACCAGCTTCCCAGGGCAGGGGAGGCCAAGGCACAAGCAGCTGCCTGGCCTAATTTATCTGGCTTCCCCAGGTTGGCATCCAGGGGCATTATCAGCTGACGTTACCCCCCCCCCGTCACATGAGCGTTGGGCTCATCAACAGGCTGGTCAGCAGCAGCTGAAGTTACCTGGGCACCGCAATAAGAGAAGACCCCTTGTTCCTGCCTGGCTTTGAACCAGGGACCTTTTTTGTGTTAGGCAAACATGAGAACCACTACACCACAGAAACACATTTCAAGGGATGGTACTTGTCTGACTGTTCTGTTCCTAGCTCTTTCTAACACCCTGCTCTGCAGGGGAGGGGGATGCACCTTGTGAACACTCCATCTCTTGTTCTCAGGGAAGCGCCTAATTTCCTCACCAGCCCCTTGATATTTGTAGCTCAAAGCTGGAGCTGCTGTGGCAGGAGGTGAAGCTACAGAAGCTGACGGGGGACAATCAGCGGGCGGAGGGTTATTTTTTCTCCTCCCTGGGCTGATGTGGCGAGAACTGAAGAGAAGAAAATCCTCTTCCCTTCTCCTCAGAAGATGGAACTTGCAGTTGGTTCTCTCTTTGGTTCTACTAAAGCTGGACCCCAGGACTAGACTTTTCCTTTCTAAAACCCTGGTGAAAACTGAGAGCCAATTGCTCACAGGCTGAGAATGTGAGTTAAGGAAGGGCACAGCCCAGCATAGGGCTTGAACCCATGACTCTGAGATTAAGAATCTCATGCTCTACCAACTGAGCTAGCCAGGCTGAGTGTGAAAAAAATTCCTAATATCCCATCTCAGGGTAACAGGAGCCAAGTGTTCACTGCCTGACTCAAGGCTCTTTCTTGCCCCTAATGTGGGGTTCTGGTTTGTGGAGAGGTTTGAACTCGAACCCCACTCCCGACACACCCACTTCTTTCCCCACAAGGAACGGACCCATTTCCATCTCTCCAGGGACAGGAGAAGGGCTCAGCCTGTTTCATTTTCTGCAGGAACGAGCAGGATCCATGCGCCCTGTTCCCCAGTTAGAGGTATGTGTCCTCTTCCCCCCTTTCCACAGTCTAGACGTAGCCCCAGCGTGAGGTAAGAAATTGTCTCTCAGGAACCTAAGGGGAAGGAAGGCAAAGCAGTGGAAGTGGGAGGGTTTTGCAGCCAAACACTAGCAGGTCCCACTGAAATTTGTGCAGCCACAAATGGGATGTTAGAAATTATTTTTAAAGGCCTTGACAATAAGACAGTGACTATCATATTACATCTCTATAAATCCATGCTGTGCCCATAACTTGAGCACTGACTGGAAATGTGGTTGCCTTATCCCCCTCTCCTCCTGAAAAAAAAACATATCTTGGCATTGGAAACTTCAGACAAGCACAATAAAAATGATGAAAGGGTTGGATCAGCTGCCACATGAGGAGAGATTGGGACTGTTCATCTTAGAAAGATGGAGACAAAGTGGAAATAAAATAGAGGTCTATAAATCATGGCTGTTGCTGAGACTGTAAATAAGGAAAGGTATTATTCTTGTTCCCATAATAGAAGAACTAAGGATGCGCCGTGATATTAGCAGGTTGAAAACAAACAAAAGGAAGTATTGCTTCACACAACGCACAGTCAACCTGTGGAACTCCTTGCCAGAGGATGTTGTGAAGACCAGGACTATAAGGGCATGTGTATGCTTGGAAACTATTTTGAAATTGCTTAAATCAACATCATAACTTCCAGTCTAAGAAAATAGAAATAGTGTGTTCTCAGTATGGGGAAGCCTCAAATTTAGTCCAAGGCAGGCTCTGTTAATGTTCCTTCCTGGGGGCATGGAATTAAAAACAGAGAAGCAAGGCTGGGAGCAGCTGAAGCCAAGAGCCCTGATCTACTGTGTCAACAATCTCTGAGGTGGCATGAAATCCCCTCTCTAGTTTCTAAGGCTGAAATATCATTGTCTTTATGACGTCATTCCTGCCCTTTTGGTACGTCCTTTGATCTCTGACTGCAGATGTTTGCTTGCCAGAGATGGAGAGATGCCAAAATAGACTAAGGCTTCTGCTAAAGCCCAGGATTGGACCAGGGACCTTTAGCTCTTCAGTCTAACGTTCTCTTAACTGAACTACTTTAGCAATTGCTTCAAAGTTTCTGAGGCCCCCACTTATCTCAGGCATGTTTTTCTCCACAGCAGTGTACAGCCAAAATGCTGCTGCCTCTGGCCCTGCAAGGCAAGGTGAGCTTTGCTTCCCCCCTCAGCCTGACTTTCACTTGTCCCCATTCCTGCCTCGCTTCCCAGGGTGTCCCAGTGGCTGAAAGGGACTGCGGCTGCCAGTGCGGGGAAAGCAGATGGGCGGGGGCCGTGTTCTCTGTGAGATTTTCCATCCATGAGTGGAGTGAGTTTCATAATGTGCGCCACTAGTGAGGTTGTTTGGACTTGAGCGGATGTGAGCTACTGTGGTACCTGCCAGTTACTCACAAACAGCTTAGCTAAATATAGTTTTATAATTGTATAAAATACTAAAACAAGGGATGTCATTCCTGGCCTCTTGGTACAACCTTCAAACTCTGACTGCAGGGCTAGGTCTACACTGGCGGGTTCTTGTGCAAGAAATCCTGAACCCGGCCCCTTCTCCTGTCTCCTGTCCAATGTGGACACAAGAACAAATGGATATAAGCTGGCTAGTAGGAAGTTTAGACTTGAGATTAGACGAAGTTTTCTAACCATTAGAGAAGTGAGGTTCTGGAACGGCCTTCCAAGGGAAGTAGTGGGGGCAAAAGATCTATCTGGTTTCAAGATTAAACTAGATGGGTTTATGAAGGGGATGGTTTGATGAGATAACATGATCTTGGTAACTAATTGACCATTCATTATCAGTGGGAAATAGGTCAATGGAGGGATGATAGGAGTTACTATAGAGAACTTGCTGGGTGTCTGGCTGATGAGTCTTGCCCACATGCTCAGGGTTTAGCTGATCGCCATATTTGGGGTCGGGAAGGAATTTTCCTCCAGGGTAGATTGGCAGAGGCCCTGGAGGTTTTTCGCCTTCCTCTGTAGCATGGGGTATAGATCACAGCTAGAGGATT